>NC_134818.1:42596904-42616904 GCF_046742065.1 Oratosquilla oratoria
GTTTTTATGCATTTTTCTTTTTGGCTACCTCCCTTGTAAGGGGGAAAAGGCCTTTGGTATATGTATGTATGTTCAAGAAGTAATGAAAAAATGTCAGGCGAGACATTAAATATGTTTTGCTCAAAATACTACTTCATGGTGAAGTACACGTACATATATTCTATAAAATTACTAACTGATAACTTTCTATATTTGTAGGTCTGAGTGCAGCGTTGATCATGGTGGAACTAGTCTGATTCGGTTTGTCGATCTATGAACACTTGTCAAGATGCAGGGGAACATGGAGCAACGTTATGCCATAAAATTTTGTGTTAAACGGAAAACCAAACAAGAAGCTTATGGAATGTTAAAGGAGGCCTATGGGGATGAACAGATGAGCCAAGTAAGTTTCTATTGGTGGTTTAATGGATTTTCTGAAGGAAATGAACGGGTTGAGGATGAACCCAGATCTGGAGCATCGAAAAGTGAACGCAAGGAGGAAAACATTGAGGAAGTACAAAGGTTAGTGATGTAAGACCGTCGAATATCTGTGAGGATGATATCTGAAGCTGTTGGTATTAGGATTGGCACAGTAGAGACAGTTCTGACCGAAGATCTGAAGCTCCAAAAAGTCTGTGCCAAGTTCGTGCCAAAGATCCTCTCCCACGACCAGAGGTATTTTCATATGGAATGACATTCTCGAAATGATAGATGTTGGTTCAGGTTTCCTGAATAAGGTTGTGACTTGCGACGAGAGTTGAATTTTCACCTACGACCCTGAGGGCAAACGTCAAAGTGCTCAGTGGAAGCACGCGACCTCCCCTATACCCAAAAAGGCAAAGATGGACAGGTCTCAAGAGAAGGTCATATTCAATCCTTTCTTTGACTCCCAGGGGCCCATTCATGTTGAATGGGTTACTCAGGGTCAAACCGTCAATAAGGAATATTACTTTACTGTTCTGAAAAGGTTCAGGGAGAAGATGAGGAAGAAGAGGCCTTAGCAGTGGAGGACTGGTCAGTGGTGGTTCCACAAGGACAATGCCCCATGCCACAAGTCAACGCTGGTGACCAGCTGGATGGGTGACACGGGAATGAAAGTGGTACAACACCCACCCTACAGCCCTGACCTAGCCCCTTGCGACTTCTTCCTGTTCCCACGCATGAAGGACAGCCTGAAAGGACAACTGAAAAATTACTTTGAGAAAGTTGTAGTGTTCTGTAGCTAACACGTGTAGTTACCCCTTTAAGACTCGTGACCGCCAAGCACAGGATAAATTATGGTCACCCTTAGAACATGCATTCAATTAATTTTATTTGATATAGATAATAATAATCATTATAGCAACTTCATTCATCTTGTAAATAAAATAAATAATATCCCTTTGTATCCTGTAAAAAGGATATAATGAATAACTTGCTAATTTTACCGTACCAAGACAACCTGCAAAGCATTCCATATATATTACGTAAATGCAACATTAATGTAGTTTCTAACAATAAGAACACTGTAAGATAATTGGTCATAAATAATTCTGTCAATAGTGATAAAGGGTGTGTGTACAAAATACCTTGTAAATCATGTAATCAATTTTATGAACTATTTTAACCATTCAGTTGACTGGGATAACGCTAAAGTCATCACATACAACAACAACATCACCGAAAGAAATTTAATTGAGTGCAGTTTGATAAAATCTAGTAAGGGAATAGATGTTAATCTCCATCAAGGTTTGTACAAATTAGATAGTTATATTTGCCATGAAATTTCAAAATTATTTAAATTTTGATAGAAGTTATGAGCAATTGCCCATCCTATTCTTGTTAGTTACCAGGTTCAAACGTCACGTGTATTTCTTCCACTACCTCTCCAAATACCTTCTTCACCATGTCTTACTCAGTCATATATTCTGTACCTTGTTTCTTCATTTTATAATTCCTTCTTTGTACCTGCACTTAAGATGTAATTATACGAAAGCTCTCTGCTTTGTTAGTTTACTTTTCCTAGTGGTTCCTTATGCATTTGTGAACACACGTTCCTAGTGTTTTTATTGCATATATATATATACATATATATGTATATATACATGTATATATATATATATATATATATTGTTACAAACCTCTCTAAAGTACCAAAGGTTCACCGGCCTTGTGAATGTCTGAAGTTTGTAACATCAAGGGAACCCTTAGACCCTATGTCTATTACGGGTTCAAACGGTCAAAAGAACTGAATAAGGTCGCCACCCGGTCGGATACCGGGGAAAGAAAATCACACTAACTTAAAGAAATATAATTAAATAAATTATAAGTATGAAAGTTAACACAAGTAAAATGACACGAAAATAATATAACAAAGACACTATTACAATTAAACAAACATGATTTTACATAATACATCTGACTTCTGATCATACATTTGACATTACACAAAAGAATCAAGTTCGAAGGTTTTAACGGGATTGAATAGACGTAAGACCGGGTCACAGATCACCAAACAGTCATGAAATATAAGCTAATCCTAAGCCCCAATACTACTCACTCCGCGTTCACTTATTATAGGGCTCTACAAATCTAAGTCCTAGTAGATCTGGCTTGCTGCTATATCAAGGGAAAAGGGTACTAACCTCAAGGCTGGCATTTTGAATCTGACCCGTGTAGTAGGTCTAAGCAGGGTCTGGACAATCGTATAGACTCGTTGGATACTACAAGGGGGCGGGGTTTACCTAGCCTGACGAGCCTACATTGTTTAAGCGGGAAATACAAACGAAATATTTTTACGTCACGGCCTGTGACGTAGCAGAGACGCATGCGCAATGGACACTTGAATAATCAACATATTACCAAAAAACAATCAATATTATTATAAACTAATACCATAGTTACATTAATAAATACATACAATACATAATAAAGAAAATACCTTACGGTGACATATATTTGGTCATAACCAAAGCAGCACAATACGAACACACGTAACATGACATCTCCTCGAAACAACACTTACAATTACATATTTGGCAATTATACATCGCAGATGTAACAATATATATATGATAATTTTTATCAACGTCGCGTATAGGACTCGAACCTACCGTTCAGAGGCTACTGAGCAGCGCCTTAACCCGTTCAACTAGAGAAGATACAAAGTCTCTGAACTCGAAACGCTACTGTTTCCCGAGATTAGGAAAGATCGCTGTCTAAGACACCATTTCCTTTTTCACCAGAGATCCGAGCTCGCCAGTTGCAGGGGGTAAAGACTGGAACGAATCCCTTTCACGCTTCATCAGTGTAAATATGTGAGAAATTTACTAGTGTACAGCGACATCAAACAGATAATTTTTATGACCATCGCGAATAGCACTCAAAGATACCGTTCAGAGGCCATAAGGCTATTGGGTAGCGCCTTAACCCACTCAGATACAGAAGCTACAAAAGTTTCTGAACTCGAAACGCTACTGATTCTCGAGATTAGGAAAGATCGCTGTCTGCGACACCATTTCCTTTTTCACCAGAGACCCGAACTTGCCAGTAACAGGGGCTAAATACCGGAACGAATCCCTTTCACGCTTCGCCATTGTAAATATGTGAAAAATTCGCCAGTGGACAGCTAAATCAATCAGATGATTTTTATGATCGTCGCGTACAGGACTTGAACCTACCAATCATAAAAAAATCTGATTGATGTCGCTGTCCACTACCGAATTTCACACATAGTTACAATGGCGAAGTATGAAGGGGATTCGTTCCGGTCTTTACCCTCTGTTACTAGCGTTTCGAGTTCAGAGACTTATGAAGCTATTGTAGCTAAGAGGGTTAAAGCACTGCCCAGTAGCCTTATGGCCTCTGAGCGTTAGGTTCGAGTCCTATAAAGACGGTCATAAAAATTATCTGATTGACTTCGCTTTATAATAACGAATCTCTCTCTCTCTCTCTCTCTCTCTCTCTCTCTCTCTCTCTCTCTCTCTCTCTCTCTCTCTCTCTCTCTCTCTCTCTCTCCCCCCCCACACACACACATATATATATATATATATATATATATATATATATATATACATATATATATATGTATATATATATGTATATATATATATATATACATATATGTATGTGTATATATACATATATGTGAATAATTCGCTAGTGGACAGCGACATCAATCATATAATCTCCATGACCGTCGCGCAGAGGACTCGAACCACTGCTTATGGACCCAAGAGAGGCTCCATAACACCCGCCTTTAACCACTCGACCACAGACGATCAAAAGCATATGAACTCGTAATCTATCTGATTACCGAGATTGGGGAGGGCTCCCCCATATAAACCCCATTTTACCATACGCCTAATCGCACCAGTGGGAATGGTAAGGACTAGAACGAATCCCCCTCACGCTTCTCGCCTTCGTAACTATGTGAATAATTCGCTAGTGGACAGCGACATCAATCATACAATCTCCATGACCGTCGCGCAGAGGATTCGAACCACTGCTTATGGACCCAAGAGAGGCTCCACAACACCCGCCTTTGACCACTCGACCACAGACGATCAAAAGCGTATGAACTCGTAATCTATCTGATTACCGAGATTGGGGAGGGCGCTAACTGCTCCCCCATATAAACCCCATTTTACCATACGCCTAATCGCACCAGTGGGAATGGTAAGGACTAGAACGAATCCCCCTCACGCTTCTCGCCATCGTAACTATGTGAATAATTTGCTAGTGGACAACGACATCAATCATACAATCTCCATGACCGTTGCGCAGAGGATTCGAACCACTGCTTATGGACCCAAGAGAGGCTCCACAACACCCGCCTTTGACCACTCGACCACAGACGATCAAAAGCGTATGAACTCGTAATCTATCTGATTACCGAGATTGGGGAGGGCGCTAACTGCTCCCCATATAAACCCCATTTTACCATACGCCTAATCGCACCAGTGGGAATGGTAAGGACTAGAACGAATCCCCCTCACGCTTCTCGCCATCGTAGCTATGTGAAAAATTCGTGTGTGTGTGTGTGTGTGTGTGTGTGTGTGTGTGTGTGTGTGTGTGTGTGTGTGTGTGTGTGTGTGTGTGTGTGTGTGTGTGTGTGTGTGTGTTTGTGTGTATGTGTGTGTGTGTGTATTATAAGATGTATATATATATATATATATATATATATATACATACATACATATACCAAGGCTTTTTCCCCCTTACAAGGGAGGTAGCCAAAAAGGGAAAGGCATAAAAACACTCCCACCCATTTCATCCCTACATACACTCCACACCCCTCCCACCCTCCCTCTCATCTGAGCACCTCCTGGATGACGGGTCATCCCTGCATCCTGCCCACCGCCCTGGGTCAGAAGCAGTGTCGCAAGACACAGCACATCCACAGCAAGGCCGCTTCATTTAATCGGCGACCCCCCCTCTCCGTCCCCCCTTGCATATAAGGAGAGGACGGGGAGAAATCCCCTTTGGGCTGCGTCAAAATTTACTCACACATACTACCCCACCCCCACCCCCCTGCCCATTCCTCCTCATGCAATCACAACATCATCCATATACAACCATTCTCCACTCACCTCTGTCTTCCGTCCTCTCCCTTCCTTCCTCAACAGACATTCCCCTCTTCCCCAAAGCCCCCTTCACCCCATCCATCCACCTCATCCTAGGACGTCCCCTCATCTTCACTCCCTCCACATCTACCTTCCATACCTCTTTTACTAGTCTTTCTTCACTCATTCTTTCCATGTGTCCAAACCATCCTAATATTCTTTCATCAACCCTATCTCCCAGCTCCTTTTTCACCCCTGTTCTCCTCCTCACCTCCTCATTTCTCACTCTATCCAGCCTAGTAACCCCCACCATACTTCTCAGACACCTCATCTCAAACACATTCAAACTCCTTCTCTCTTCTTCTCTTATGTTCCACGTTTCTGCCCCATACAGTGGTTGGCACAATCACTCCTTCATACAGTCTCCTCTTCGCATCTATTCCCAAATGTCTATTCCTCATTACACTCTTTAATTCACCAAGGCATTTACTCGCTTCTCTCAATCTACATTCTACCTCCACCTTCACTCCACCTTTTCCTGCTACACTTGCACCCAAGTATCTAAAACTATCCACTTCCTCCAGTCGCTCTCCCTTAATGTTCACTTCCAGTCTACTGCCACTTTCACCCCTTGTACATCTCATCACCTTACTTTTACCTACATTTATCTTTAGCTTTCTTCTATCACATACTCTCCCAAACTCTGCCACCAGCTTCCTCAATCCCTCCTCTGACCCTGCCACAAGCGCAGTGTCGTCCGCAAACAACAGCTGGCTCACCTCCCACTTTTCTCCATTTTCTTTAACCATCTCCAATCCCTGACCCACTACCCTAGCATTCACCTCTCGCACCACCCCATCCATGTATAAGTTGAACAGCCAGGGCGACATAACGCATCCTTGACGAAGTCCCACCTTTACTTCAAACCACTCACTCTCTCCATTTCTATATATATTGTCACGTTACTACCCCTAGCCAGGTGACACGATACCCCATCCGGGTGTCAAGGTACCCATTCACCTGAATGACAACCTTCCAACTACCACTATCTTCCTACTTCGAAGGAACAAACAGTCAGCCTTATCACCCTCCACCACTTGGGTCGCTCCGTAGCAAAGCGATAGTTCGGCAGTTTGGCCTAGACAACCGTCCTCAGCCAATCACTGGCCAAGACGTCAGCCTAGATCTCCTATATAAGCTAAGCATTCCCAAGACTCAACACATCACAGTCGTCGGCAGCCCTTGGCAGCAGACAGACGTTACTCACACGAGAACAGTCAATCTCGCTAGAGCTACTCTCTAGAGTTGACTTGTGATCGTAATCCAACTTTACGTTGGATAGCTTTGCCTTGGCAGTTACACTGCCACCCACTTCTGGGCATTTCCCAGCACTTTTTTCTATTCGCCATTTCCATATCTCCGTAGCTCTCCGAGATCCGCACGAGCCCTTGTTGGCTCGTGAGACTTCTTCGTCGTCCGGCCCGGCGAAATCTAGAAACATTCTATCGTAGTTTAGAAGAAGTATAGACCCCGTACCCACTGGGCACACAGTGGTCCTACTACGCGGCTGTCACCAGTCGCCAAAGGAAACTGTGTGACCCCGTTATATTATATTCTTTTGCTCTGCTGAGCACATTTTTCTGTGTACGAGGGGGCTCGTCCCCCCACCCTAACGCGCAGGATGGAGTCCTCAACTCCATCCCTACCAACTAGGAAGACTTCCCCTGACGACCCTAATATCGACCCGGACAAGGCTAGACATGTTTTTCTACATTCCGACCAAACCCGATTAGCTGACCTCAATCCATTTATGCTTAAGAAATGTCTGTCTCAATTTACCAATGATATTAGCCAAGTTAAAAAACTTAGAAGCGGAGACCTCCAAGTTACCACCAACTCTGGGAAAGCTACACGCGATCTTCTCAAGGCCAGGAAGTTTCATTCCTTCGATGTTGTTACATCCCTCCCTAGGTCACTCAACTCCTGCAGAGGAGTAATCCACTGCAGAGATTTGATGACCATGGAAGAGTGTGACATCCACGATGAAATGAAATCTGAAGGAATATTAGATGTCAAATTCATAACGCGACTGGACCGAGAAAAGAACATGCGAGTGAACACGCCCCTCATAATTCTAACTTTCAATTCAACAACCCTCCCTGACCACGTCTAAATTGGATACATTCATGTCCCAACACGACCATATGTCCCTAACCCGTTACGCTGCAACAAATGCTTCAAATATGGTCACCTTGCCAAATTCTGCAGCAAACAATCAATCGTATGCGGTAAGTGTGCAGGCGAACATCCTACGGATGCTTGCTCTGCTAACGTGTTTCAATGTGTTAACTGTCCCTCCAATAACAATCATGCATCCACCTCCCGAGACTGTCCCACTTTCAAGATAGAAAAAACAAATTTGTACGGAAAAAGCAACTTGTGCCATATCCTTTTACGAAGCAAGGAAGCGTGTGATGGAAAGACTAGTTACCCCAACTAGTACCTCCGGAGCAACTTCCTATGCTTCGGCAGTAAAGAAAACCTATAGAACCATTGAAACACAAACAGAGAGCAAACACTCCAACAAGGAAAAAGATCAACGCCCAACTACCAAGCAAACTCACTCGCACCTTCCTTCCCCGGCCATCCCAGAGCTTCCCAAGCGAGTGCTTACGCGTACGGAAGAGGATGTCCACATGGAGACCTCCGTTTCCAATAAGCGACTTTTAAGTCCCATTTCTACCCCAGAACGAAAATCCGGGACTAAACATACCTCTCCCACTAAGGCCAAGAAAGGAAGAAACCGAAGCAGATAAAATATATATATATATATATATATATATATATATATATATATATATATAAATAAATAAATAAATAAATAAAATGAAAATAATCCAGTGGAATTGCCGAGGTGTTAGAAGTAAAGTAAATGACCTTGTAATTTTCAACTCCCTAAACAACCCCTCAGTAATATGTCTACAGGAAACACTCCTTAAGCCCAGTGTAGAGTTTTCACTCAAAAACTTTACCATATATAGGAAGGACAGGTTAGCGCCTGGAGGGGGGGTCGCAGTTGCAGTCAGCGACTGCCTTCCCCAAGTGGAATTACCTTTAGCCACTAACTTGGAGGCAATCGCAATCAAAACAAAACTACAAAATAAACTAGTCACCATCTGCTCCATCTACCTACCTCCCGACCCTCAATTCCCACTAGTGGAGATGAACGAGTTGATTAGACAACTACCCCACCACAAACTGATAGTGGGAGATTTCAACTCCCACCATCATACGTGGGGTAGTTACCACACGTCTCCTCGAGGGGAGCAGATGGACGAGGTGCTCAATAACAACAACCTGGTCCTCCTAAATACTGGCAGCCCCACTCGTGTAGATAATACTAGGGGTTCCTTTTCATGCATCGATTTATCCATATCATCTCCTGCGTTGTCTGACATTATTCAATGGAGCACGCATGACGACACCATGCTTAGCGATAATTTCCCAGTTATCCTAAAAATAGGGGGTTACCACACTACGGCTCCTCCAGCCTACGGAGACAACCCACCCCCTCCCTGTCCCAAATTTAACATCACAAAAGCCAACTGGGAAATGTATCGCACAACCACCAACGTCAACATCACAGGGGATAATATGGATGACAAAATACTAAATTTATCCAAATCTATTTTGAATTCAGCTATTAAGCATATACCAAAAACCTCGGTATTTCACAAGCATAGAGTTCCTTGGTGGACATCAGACTGCAGAAAAGCACTTTGCAAGCGGAATAGGGCTTACCGAACTTTTAAAAATAATCCCATTGCACCGAACTTTATTACTTTTAAAAAGACACAAACAGAGGCCCGTAGAACCATCAAATAGGCCAAACGAAAGTCTTGGCGTGATTACATCTCCACAATAAACGCAAACACTCCTCTAACACAAATCTGGTCAGCCGTTCGAAAAATCGACGGCAAATATACCCTGACCATTGGAAACACATTTGTAGATGCTCCCATGGACATCGCAAACACAATCGCAGACACGTTCACGCAAACAAGCAACACGAATAACTATTCTCCAACCTTTTTATAACACAAACAAAGACGGGAAGCAGAACCATACACATCTTCCATACACAGACACACCATGACTATAACACCCCCTTCCAACTACACGAGCTTGAACAAGCCTTAAGCTCGTGTAGAGGAACCTCTGCTGGCCCAGATGGGATTAGGTATGAGATGCTGCAACATTTGAATTCAATTTCACTGAAAAAAATTACTAGAAATATACAACGCAATTTGGATTAGTCAAGAATTCCCCAAAACATGGAGACATGCCCACGTCATACCTATTCTCAAAAAGGGGAAGGACCCAAAGAGTCCTTCCTCTTATCGCCCTATAGCGCTTACCAACTGCTTATGCAAAGTATTAGAACGTATGGCCAATAACAGATAAAAATTCATCCTAGAGTCCCAAAATTTAATAGTTCCTGCCCAATGTGGTTTCAGGAAAAATAGAAGTAGTCTTGACCATTTGGTCAACTTAGAACAAGATATCCTCTCCTCTTTCGAGAGGAAAGAATACCTTGTTGCTTGTTTTTTAGATTTAGAAAGAGCCTACGACATGTCATGGCGACGTGGTATCCTCGAAAACTCTATGCACTTGGCCTTAGAGGGAATCTCCCTATTTTCATTCAATTTTTTTTTAAAAGAACGAACTTTTTCGGTTAAAAATCAAAACTATTATTCAACAGTACGCACACAAGAAAATGGCGTACCACAGGGAAGTGTGTTAAGTCCCACTTTATTTATGTTGCTCATAAACGATATTCTACCCGCTCCACCTCGGAACCTTAAATACTCATTATACGCTGACGACGTCGGAATCTGGCATTCCTCACCGAATGCCGAGTTTTCCGGCTCTCGCGTACAACTGGCCCTGGACTCGCTCCAGGACTGGTCTGACAAATGGGGATTTAAGTTTTCGGAATTAAAGTCAACAGTAATTGTATTTTCACGCAGAGCCCAGGCAGAAATAAATCTGTAATTACATGGTAATCCCATTCCAGTACAAAATTCAACCTTTTTCCCTGGCCTGAAACTGGACTCCAGGCTAAACTGGAAGGCCCATGTAAAATATCTAGTTGATGCGTGCAACAAGAGAATTAATTTGCTACGTAAACTAACGGGCACAAATTGGGGAGCAGATAGGAAATCCCTGCTAATGATTTATAAGTCCCTAATTAGATCTAAATTAGACTATGGGTGTCAGATTTATGGTTCGGCAACACCAACCACGTTACAACTCCTGAACATCATCCAAAACAAAGGCCTAAGAATAGCACTTGGAGCATTAAGCTGCACAAGAATCGAAAGGCTGGAGGTTGAAGCAAATGTACCCCCCCTCCACTACAGGCGCGAGCACCTCACACTCCGATACGCCGCCAAAGTGCTTCGCAACCAACAACATCCCTGCAAGCAAACGGTAAACCAGCACGAACACTTCACCAACTCCAGCCTAAATCCCCTTTCCATCAGGATCCGATTCTTGTGCGAGCAGTACTCAGTGCCACTGTGGTCAATAGAAAAGATGGAACATACGTACCCACCGCCGTGGAAAAGCATCGCCCTGAACATCAATACCAACCAGGACCTCAGGAAGAAATCGTCTTCAGTAGAAGAAGTAAAACAGAAGACCCTACAAATCATCAACAAGTACAATGACCACAGGGCACTGTACACGGATGGCTCCAAGTGCGGCCACAAAACTGGGACAGGGTTATACAGCAACAAAACCCGGATGATGTTCAGATTGCCGGACCATACGAGCATATATATCGCAGAGCTCTTCGGCATATACAAAGCCATAGAAAATGCTCAATCTGACACACATAGTAAGTTCGTCATATTCACAGACTCTCTGAGCGCACTTCAAGCAATTAAGATAGGTAACCATATGGAAAATTTCCTCCTGGGCAAAATCATTAGCACATTGTCGACGACTAACAAGTCCATTATTCTCTCTTGGGTTCCCAGCCACATTGGGATCTTCGGGAATGAGAAAGCGGACACCTTAGCCAAATCTGCCTTAGAAAAAGACTCTATTACAGACATACCCCTGGACAAAGGTACCTTCAACTCCATACTAAGAAAACAATTACACACCCACTGGCAACTCCAGTGGAACAACCTTCACATCTTGCACAAACAAAAGGAACACATAACAGATTGGTCGACATCATACAGAAACAACAGACAAGAGGAAATCGCCATAGCAAGACTGAGGATGAACTCGACCCGCCTCACCCACCTAAACCCATACATAAACGGCGTATTTCCTCCCCAATGCAACACCTGCAACACTATACTATCCATAAGACACATACTCCTACACTGCTCAAGATACAACACACAGCGCCAAGCGCTTATACAACACTGTAAACTTAAAAAAATTCAACTAAGCACTACAAATCTTTTGACCGATGACCGTTTACTTATTGACAAAGTAGTATTTTATTTGCGCACAACAGGACTATTGTGGAAATTATAATGGTAGAATAAAAAGGATCGCAGGTTCACACCAGGCTTAATGACCTCATTATAGGTCGATAGCCTTAAAGATCCAACAACAACAAAAGACTCAACAGATTCACCTCTAGCTAGCTGCCAGCTTCACCCCCCTCTGGATCATAATCTTTATCGCTTGGACAACAAACGACTCGACGTGCCAGGTTTCAGTCTTACCTGTTCTATATTCTCTACATATCTCATCCCCCATTTATTTTGTATGCATTGTGTTAGGATTAATATTATTAATATTGTTTTGTTAGTTTATGTTGTCTCTGTTTGATTATATTTCATACTGAAATATTAAATGGTTAAAACTGTCCTCTGTCTTTCGTCATACCAATGGTCTGATCCGTTTCTATAGCCCTATTCTAACATTGTTGTGGCTTGGGCAATCGGTATGCCCTTACATTTAACAAGTATCTTTCAAGCCTCAGTCTCTGTTTGATTATATTTCATACTGAAATATTAAATGGGTAAAACTGTCCTCTGTTTTTCGGCATATCAATAGTCTGATGCATTTCTATAACCCTATTCTAACTTTGTTGTGGCTTGGGCACTCGGTATGCCCTTACATTTAACAATTACACTGGGTAACAAATATATATATATTTTTTAAATCGTCCAGGGTTTTCCAGCGGAATTAGACTAATTGTGATGCTCTGAGTCCGAAAATGCCATTGGTTTTTCTCAATCAGGTCAGGATTGTTCGCTACAGACATTTAAGAAAAAAACGATTTTTCGTCCAAAAACCCAATTTCTGCGGATCATAAAAATTCGGTTTTTCCGTTTTCCTGGGGAAATAAAAGTCAACGTATCCAAATTCATTCATTTTTTATATACTCGATTACATTTGATAAGCTTAATACATGTACATGAGCGTTACGTGACACAAAAGTTCGGAGTTCACGGCGTAAATCGCCGTTTCCTCGAATTCCGTGTGTGAGCAGCTGCTGGGTTGTCTCTCTTCAGCGACCAGCAGTAGTCCGCGAGCATGACTGCGTCCCACCTCCCCTGGTACCTCTCCTCCATTTGACGCATGTCCTGATGGAACCTTTCTCCCTGCTCGTCGCTGACCGCACCAAGGTTTTCAGGAAACTTCTCCATGTGTGAGAACAGGAAATGCATCTCTATACTCATCAAACACCCGAGGTTTTGGAAGTTCTTTATCATGCTGTTGATGAGTGTGGCGTGGTTTGCTGCCTTCTTGTTCCCCAGGAAGTTGTTCACCACCTGCACAAACGACCTCCAGGCGGCGCACTCTAGCGTGTTCATGGAGTTTTCGAACTCTGTGTCCTTGATGAGCTGCCGTATCTGTGGGCCATCGAAAATGCCGGCCTTCAGCTTCTCAATGGTCACTCCAGGGAAGGCTCGCCACAGGTAGTTGAAGCACCTCCCATCCTTGTCCAGAGCGCGCATGAACTGTTTCATTAACCCAAGCTTGATGTGAAGCGGTGGGAACAAAATCTTTTCCCGGTCAACAAGAGGTTCGTTTATGATGTTGCTCGCCCCAGGTACTAACTGCTCTCGCGCCGGCCACTCTTTCTTCACATAGTGCTGGGCTCTGTCTCGACTGTCCCACTTACATATAAAGCATGGGTACTTTGTGTACCCGGACTGCTGACCAAGTAGAAAGTTCACCATCTTAAGGTCGACGCAGATGAGCCATTGGTTCTGCTCATATTGGATTTTGTCGAGCACGTACTTGACTGCTTCATATTTCTCTTTGAGAGTTGTGGAGTGCGCAAGAGGAATTGAGGCGAACTCGTTCCCGTTGTGGATGAGCACACTCTTCAAAGAGCGCTTGCTACTGTCTATGAAGAGTCGCCAATCTCTCGGATCATATTGAGGAGCGCCGAGTTTAACAAGAAGACCGGCGACATCTCGGCAGTACACGAGGTCTTCCTCCTGGCAGAAGTAGCCCATGTAGTCCTGATGCCTTCTACGAAAGAACGTGATACGCGCGTCCTCGCTGAGTAGATTTTTCTCTTTGACTCTGGAGGCCAACAGCTCGGCGGAAGTCTTCGACAAGCTGAGATCCCGAACCAGATCATTAAGCTCACATTGTGAAAAGGGCTGCGGACCATCTTGTGTTTCATACTCTTCTTCTGTATCTCCTCCCTCATATGCAGTGGTGGGCTCGTCGTCGCTGTCAGGAAGCTCTCTGCACGCTGGTACAGGAAGTTCTTCGCAGTGAGCAACTGGACGGCGGGCAGATGGAAGGTCGGGGTACTGGAGGCTGCTCCGATTCTTCCGGTTGATGCCAGTAGTATTGATGGCGCAGAAGTAACAATCCGATTCATGGTCAGACGGCTCCCTCCAAACCATCGGAATCCCAAAATTCAGTGAAGTTTTCGTGCCCTTCGTCCACCGCCGGAGGTTTTCCACGCACGTCATGCACACCGTGTGCGGTGCCCAGGACTTATCTTGGTCACCCAGCTTGACTTGAAAGTAAGCCTGGTATGCGCGCTTCACAAAGCTTGTGATGCTCTTCCTGTGCATTGACAGCGTGTATTCTCCGCAAATGTAGCAGAAAATGTCAGGATTATTCCTGCATGACCGTCGCGCCGAAGCCATATCAATACCCTGAAAAGAAAGAAATAAGTCGATTAGTCAATTTCAAACAGAAACACACCAGAAGCAACCATTTATATATGAATAATTTGCTATATTCTTCAAGAAAAATAGCATTGAACTCAAAACCCTTCAAATTATCATATGTATAGCTCGTCAGGTAGGCCTATGGCTGTATCTCAAAAAGTTGACCTGATTGAGCAAAACCAATGTGATATTCGGACTCAGAACACCAAAATTAGTCTAAATCAGCTGAGAAACCCCTGACGATTTGTTGGCTGTTACCCAATGTTATCTTTCAAGCTTAGGTCATAACAATATATATGTACATATATGTTTTATGGAAGAAAGTATACGCTGGACTCGACGTTCGTCAATTTATTCCGACGTTTCGAACCCTGTCCGGGGTTCGAAATGTCGGAATAAATTGACGAACGTCGAGTCCAGCGTATACTTTCTTCCATAAAAATGGTTCCTGGACTCCAGCTATTTACGAATACACACACACACACACACACACACACATTTCATATATGTATATATATATATACATATATATATATATATATATATACACGTGTGTGTGTATGTATATATATATATATATATATACATACATATATATACATCTAATTACAAATAAATTTAAAGTTGGTCAGAAATTTCAAAAAGTGTCGTGAGGCGTTCTGGCAAATGGGGTCATACGGAATTGCGGTTACATGCGTGATAGCGTAAAACTTTATGTGGGTCACCTCACATACCCGTGTTTTCTTCATCTACAAGTCGTTAGACCTTCACGTGTAAAATGCCTGAGGTTTCATCTCTGAAGACAAAGCGACATCGTCAATTTTGGAAATGGGTGACAGACAAAAAGAAAATGTCCAAGAGTGTTTTGAGTAAAAACAAGAAATTGGAGTATAAATTACGAGCCGAACACGCTTTAAAATTTCCAAATCTATACAATAAAAACAAAAACTTCTCGGTGCTTGAATCGATTAAATTTTTTATCGTACAGTGTTTACGTTTAGGGCTTTTTTGAGAGAAGATAAAGATTTCGTGTATAACGATGAAAAATTTGATCAGTTGAAATTATTTGACGGAGAAGTGTCAGAAGAAACTTTAGAGGGGTTTAAAATGCACTATTTCGCCGGTTATAAAATTTTCACGAAAAACGGTGGAAAATCTGACCATAGAAATTATCAAATGTATTACTTTGATAGGGTTTTTCATGATCATCAACAAAAAAGACGTAACAATAAGTACACCATTAAAAAGGTGAGAGAGGAAGCACTAAGGGTGAAAAAAAATTAACAAGCTTCAGAAAATTGAAAATGAGGTGAAGCGATTAGAAGAGGCTAAACTAATAAAGGGAAAGGAAAAGGTCGAAGAGAAATAGAGGCAGATAGAAGAACGTTTAAAGAAAAGAGAAATAAAACATAAAGAAAAAGAGGAACGCAAACTTATGCGTCAGGAAAAAATAGAAAAAGCCAAAGGATTATCAAAATTTAAAAAGAAGTTTGCTAGCGGAGAAGAAAATCTTTCAGAGGAAGACATCAAGTTACTGGGAGAATTAGGGGAAGAGCTTACAGATCGTCACAAGAAGAAACAACTTTTTGTGGACTCGCGTCAAAGACTTGATATCAAGTATATTGGAGCTCTTCATGAAAACGACAAAGAAGGGGTTTCTTTACACTCCATCGGTCAAATTGGTGACTTCAAATGCAAAATTTGTCAAGCTCTGTTATGGAAAAAAGAAAACAAATCTATATGTTGTAACGCAGGGCAGACTTAATTGAGGTTACCCTCAGAAATTAAGGAAAAGGATTTTAAAGCTTTGTATGAAGGTTCGTCTCCTTTCTCGAATTTTTTTTTGCACCACATGATTAGATTCAACACGCTATTTTCTTTTACGTCATTTACAACCTCAGGAAATCTTCAAAATTTGGCAGAAAAGTTAATTTGTTACAAGATCCAGGGAAAAATATACCATAAAATTGTTTCCCTAAAACCTCATTTATTTGTCGATGAACGTCAAAAAATAACAGCAGACGATAAAAACCATTTTGGAAAGCGAGTGATGGATTTTTTACATTTGTATTTCTATTATGGAAAAAACCAGCAAGTAAAACTGCGTAGTCAAAAATTTTACACCTATGGAAGTAGTGAAAAAGATAAGACAGCAAAACGACGAGTAAGAGAAGAAAAAGAAGTATCTGCCAATGAGACAATAGTGTCTCAGATTTACAATTATATGGTAGTCAACAATGCGTGTCTCGCGGGTATGTTAAAAGAAATAGAGTCTGCAAAGTTACTCATTGAAGCTCATGTAAAAAAAATATGGAAACGTTCCTGACATGTCTATAACTTTGAAGACGGCTGAAGGAATCAATACACGAGAACATAAAGACGTGTACCATCTTCCCTCTTCTTCTTCGCAAGTTGGGGGATCGTTAATTTTGGTCCTGACAAGGATCCGCTGACGATAACAATTAGCTCTCCAAAGGACAATTCATCATTTCCTTTGAAAATTGTTAACCATAACAATTATCTTTACGACAATTTTCAGTACCCCTTACTGTTTCCTAAGGGAGATCTTGGGTATTCTTATACAATGACGAAACAGTGTAAACCTGAGAAAGGTGTTGGAAAATATAACCTTCTATGTACTATTCATTTTTATATATGGAGAGAGAGGGGAATTTTAACTATCTAACGAAAGGAAGAAAATTGTTTCAGCAGTTTACCGTGGATAATTCTGTCAAAGTTGAATATAATAAGTTGTATTTTTTAGAATGTAATCAGAGACAAATAAGAAAAGAACGAGCAGATATTTTACGTGGAGATGACGGAAAAGAATCGGGGGACCACGATATATGAAACAATGTCAACAAGATGCTCTTGCATTCGTGACATATTACGGTTCCCCAGATTATTTTATTACTTTCACAATGAACCCAAATTGGGAGGAATTACGTTCGGCGATGGATAAAACAGGTTCCTTTGATACCCATCCATGTGAACGACCCGATTTGGTTAGCCGAATTTTCAAGTTGAAAGTTGATAATCTAATGTATGATTTAACACAGAAGCATATTTTTGGTCGTGTTAAGGCTAACCTTTACAGTATTGAGTGGCAAAAACGAGGTCTCCCACACGTTCACATTTTATTGTGGATGGAAGAGCGTGTGACCACTGATGCGGTGGAAAAGCTTATTTCAGCAGAAATACCAGATAAAAAAACCGAACCTAAACTTTTCGAAATTGTCAGAAAGTGTATGATTCACGGTCCCTGCAAAGGTTATGACGAGTCAAATATCTGCTGCCAGGGAAAAAATAATAAAGGATAAACATGCGGTAAAGGATTCCCTAAAACGTGTAGAAAGGATTTACTTTTTGGGAATAATGGATATCCGCAGTATAAAAGAAGATCCATCGGCGAAGGTGGACATTCTTTCGAGATACAAGTTAAGGGTAAGAAGATCACTGTGGACAATTCATGGGTTGTGCCCCACAATCCGTATATGTGCTTGAAATACAACGCTCACATAAATGTAGTGTTCAAACTCTATCAAGTGCATAGCCTATGTCACCAAATATGTAAATAAGGGGTGTGATCGTATACTTTTTACAAAAACAACCGAGAAAGGTGTTATAAATAAAGTTAAAAACTACCAAAAAGCGAGATATGTAAATGCTAATGAAGCAACTTGGAAAATATTCAAGTTTGATATTCATAAAAGTTATCCAGCTATAACCACTCTTGATCTGCACTTGGAAGGAGAAAACGAAGTGTTTTACTCAGAACAATCTTCAGAGCAAGAAATTAAAGATAAGACTCATAAAGAAACTCAATTAACAGCATTTTTCAAACTATGTTCAGAAAACTATTTTGCAGCTAAGCTTTACTATCACGAGGTACCAAACCATTTCATTTACAATGATAAGATTTCAAAGTGGGTGGAGCGGAAAGGACGCACATTTTCACTTGGGCGTATTCGAGCAGTGACGACTAACACGGTTGAATTATTCTACTTGAGGCTTCTGTTAACGCACAAACAAGGTCCGACATAATTTCAAGATATTCGAACTATTGACGATCAATCATATTCTTTGTACAGAGAATCAGTCAAAGCGATGGGACTCCTAAGCGACGAAGAAAACTGGAGAAGTACAATAATGGAGATAATTAACCATACAAATGATCGAAAACAACTAAGAGAAACTTATGCGAGCATGTTAGTTTTTTCGGATCTTGAAGATCAATCAGGAATCTGGGAAGAGACTAAAGATTTGTTCGCCAGTCATTTTCTGCATCACAACAATTTGACCGAATACAACGATGAGATTTATTTGGACGCATTAGATGACATACAAGAACATGTATGGAACTGTGGAGGCGGAAGGATTACTGAGTATGGGTTACCGCCTTCCAGAGACGGAGAGAAGACATCAAATGTTATTCGCAGAGAGAGATCCTACAACAAAGAAAAGTTACAGCAAGATGTTACAGAAAAAAAATAAACTTTTAAATGACAAACAGAGACATTGTTATGATGTTGTAATGTCTCGAAGTCAGACTGGAAGTATGTTCGACAATAATGGATTTTTCTTGAATGCTTCAGGAGGCACCGGAAAATCTTTCGTCTTGAATATGTTATTGGATTCTGTTCGCTCTCAGGGAAAAATAGCTTTGGCTGTCGCCTCTTCGGAAATCGCTGCTACAGTTTTACACGGAGGACGAACAGCTCATAACATGTTCAAAATTCCTGTGATGGAGTATAATGAAATCCGTTCCTGTGGCATCAAGAAAAACTCTGAGCTCGCAAAGTTATTAAAAATAACGTCTCTAATAGTTTGGGATGAAGTAGTTATGGCAAACAAAAACACGCTAACTGCTCTCGATATTACTCTCAGAGACGTCCTAGAGAATGACAAATTCATGGGAGGTATAGTTTTTGTTTGTGCGGGAAATTTCCGTCAAATTCTTCCAGTCATACGAGGTGGAGGAAAAAACGAGGAACTCGAACACTGTATCAAGTTAAGTTATCTATGGGAAGGTCTAACAAAATTAGAAATGACTGAAAACGTTAGATTGAAAACCAATTATGTCAGAAATAAATCTTTTGCAAAAAACTTATTAAAACTAGGAACAGGAGAATCTGGACCTGTATACTTTCTCGAAAATTTTGGAATAAGTGTCAAAACCCGCGAAGAATTGGTTAACAAAGTTTACGACGATATAGAAAATAATCGTTTGAGCGCCTCATACTTTGAGAAACGAGCTATTATTTCTCCCACCAATGATGACGTCGATAGTATAAATTCAATG
>NC_134818.1:42626904-42646904 GCF_046742065.1 Oratosquilla oratoria
GAGTTGGGACATATTCTCACAAAAGCGGGTGTGAGCGTTGCTTTCTCCACGGGTAAAAGATTAGGAGAAGTTGTCAAGAATAGAAATAAATCAGAAAAGGATATAGAGAAGGGCGCGATTTACAATATACCATGTGGTGGTTGTCCGTTAGGATATTATGGAGAGACGGGAAGATCAGTGGAGCTACGGACATATGAGCACAAAAATGACGTCAGAGCTCACAGAACCTCCAACTCGCTAGTAGTTCATTTAGACCAATGTGGTCATCTTCCAGATTGGAAAAAGATAGAGGTGCTCCACAAAGGTCTAGAGAAAAAAAGAAAAGAAAAGAAAAATAGTGGAGGCAGCCTACATTACTTCCCACCCCTGCATCAACCATAGGGAAGGGTTTATAAAATTAGCAGGAGCGGTAAGTACTCTGATTGTCAAGGAGGTAAAAAGGACAATTGAGAACGGAGGGAGAAGTGACATAGTCGGAGTCGGGTAGAGGACGGATGGGAGTATAGAAGGAGGGGAACACGGCAAGGATGGATTATATAAGCTGTTAATTTTCTGAAACTGTATGTACTTTGAGAATGTCCTGGTAAGGACGAAACGTCAGTGAATAAAACTCCAACTGTTCTTTGTGTTTAACTCACCACCCTTCCACTCATTTGTCTTACATACTTCAATATATATATATATATATATATACATACACATACATATACCAAGGCTTTTTCCCCCTTACAAGGGGGGTAGCCAAAAAGGAAAGGGCACAAAATCAATCCCACCCATTCCACCCCTGAATACACTCCACACCCCTCCACCCTCCCTCTTATCTTAGCACCTCCTGAATGACGGGTCATCCCTGCACCTTGTCCACTGCCCTGGGTCAGAAGCAGTGTCTCAAGACACAGCACATCCACAGCAAGGCCGCCTTATTAAATCGGCGACCCCCCTCTTCGTCCCCCCATTGCATAAAAGGAGAGGACGGGGAGAAATCCCTTCGGGCTGCGTCAAATTTTGCTCACACATACTACCTCACCCCCCATCCACCCTCCCATTCCACCTCATGCAATCACAACATCATCCATATACAACCATTCTCCATTCGCCCCTGTCTTCTGTCCTCTCCCGTCCTTCCTCAACAGACATTCCCCTCTTCCCCAAAGCCCCCTTTACCCCACCCATCCACCTCATCCTAGGACGTCCCCTCATCTTCACTCCTTCCACATCTGCCTTCCATACCTCTTTTACTAGTCTTTCTTCACTCATTCTTTCCATGTGTCCAAACCATCCTAATATTCTTTCATCAACCCTATCTCGCAGCTCCTTTTCCACCCCTGTTCTCCTCCTCACCTCCTCATTTCTCACTCTATCTAGCCTAGTAACCCCCATCATACTTCTCAGACACCTCATCTCAAACACATTCAAACTCCTTCTCTCTTCTTCTCTTATGTTCCATGTTTCTGCTCCATACAGTGCTGTTGGCATAATCACTCCTTCATACAGTCTCCTCTTAGCATCCATTCCCAAATGTCTATTCCTCATTACACTCTTTAATCCACCAAGGCATTTGCTCGCTTCTCTCAATCTACATTCTACCTCCCCTTTCACTCCACCTTTCCCTGCCACATTTGCACCCAAGTATCTAAAACTATCCACTTCCTCCAGTAATGCTCACTTCCAGTCTACTGCCACTTTCACCCCTTGTACATCTCATCACCTTACTTTTACCCACATTTATCTTTAGCTTTCTTCTATCACATACTCTCCCAAACTCTGCCACCAACTTCCTCAATCCCTCCTCCGATCCTGCCACAAGTGCAGTGTCGTCCGCAAACAACAGCTGGCTCACCTCCCACATTTCTTCATTTTCTTTAACCACCTCCAATCCCTTGCCCACTACCCTTGCATTTACCTCTCGCACCACCCCATCCATGTATAAGTTGAACAGCCAGGGCGACATAACGTATCCTCGAACCACTCACTCTCTCCATTTCCAATCCTGACAAAAGCTCTACTATTCTCATAAAAACTCTTGACAGCTCCCAGAAGCTTTCCTCCTATCCCGTATACCTGCATAACCTCCATATATATATATATATATATATATATATATATATATATATGTGTGTGTGTGTGTGTGTGTGTGTGTGTGTGTGTGTAAGTATGTTTATATATATATGTATATATATATATATTTATATATATATAAATAAATATATATATATATATATGTATATATATACATACATATATATATATATATGTATATGTATACATATATATAAAATCATATATATATATGTATATGTATATGTATATGTATATGTATATATATATTCATTGTATACATGGGCAGGAGATTTTCTCTCAAGCATGTTTGGTTAAATTGAATGGCAAGATTATTATTGCAGAGTTTTTTATCTGCCTTTTCTTTTTCTCTGAGAACCTTTTTCCCTTCCACGGGAAGTTGTCTTATAATGTCACCATATGTCACCATATGCCATGCCCAAAGTAACTTACAAAACAATGTCATATGGTGACATTATAAGACAACTTCCCGTGGAAGGGAAAAAGGTTCTCAGAGAAAAAGAAAAGGCAGATAAAAAACTCTGCAATAATAATCTTGCCATTCAATTTAACCAAATATATATATATGTATATATATATGTATATATATATATATATATATATATATATATATATATATATATTAGGGTGTTTAAGAAAAATGGAAATTGTTGGATTTTTATGAGCAACCTCTCATTTCGTTCCTTTTCATCAGAAAACTATTTTAGCAAAATTTAATACTGTAACATCCACATCTTCATGTCGCGCAGAGCTACAGAAGTCAGTACCTATACAGAACCCATGGAGGCAAAACGTGTTCTCTCCTGTCTTGTTCAACAGTGAGTTGTTCGTCTCTGTGAAGTGCACACAACATTTTAAGGGTACATATTTATCATTATTTATCTAAATCTCAAACATTTATTAATACATATAGAAGTATATCACTCCTAGAACGAATTATTAAATACAATAATATTTATGAATGCAGTACCCCAAGATCTTACATCATAAATGGCATGTTTGTTGACTACACCATGTTATGTAATCGACTAGTTGGTGTTCCTATATCTCGCAGAGCTACAGAAGTCAGTACCTATACAGAACTCATGGAGGCAAAACGTGTTCACTCCCGTCTTGTACAACAGTGAATTGTTCATCTGTGAAGTACACACAACAGTTTAAGCGTACGTATTTATCATTATTTATCTAAATCTCAAACATTTATTAATACATATAGAAGTATATCACTCCTAGAACGAATGATTAAATACAATAATATTTATGAATGCAATACCCCAAGATCTTACATCATGAATGGCATGTTTGTTGACTACACCATGTTATGTAACACCGGTCCCAAAGGCGGTGGCTGTCTGCGTCTGCAGCAGATCCTTGGACGTGATCTCTTGAATCTAGCTTGTCGAGATTATGTTTTGGAGCTTCTACTAGAAGCGGTCTTCTCTGCATTGGTTCCAGAGGTGTCACGGAGCCCTAATATCACAATTTTTCAGCAATTCGAAGAGTTTGGGCCTTCTGTGGATAAAAAAGACTATCGGACAGCCGAAGATGCAATTCGAAGTACATCGTGGGCCAGTGATGTCCTCAATTTCTGCCAAAATCAGCTACACTTTAATCATCCGCGCGACGACTACAGAAAGCTCCTTGAGTTGGTCATTGTCTTTCTTGGAGTGGTGCCACACGGCTGCCAAAGCATCACTTTTCGAAAACCCGGGGCTGTTCATCGAGCACGATGGATGGCGCGGGCCATATATGGCTTGAAGATGTGGATCTTTCTTCCCCAGTTCTCTCAGCATCGACAATAAAGACCCTCGTCCTCCCATGTAACACGATCGGGCATTCTGGAGAATCTGAGTGACTTCTGCATTTTTCTTGCCAAGCATTACGTTCGTGCCTGGTTCTTGGCACGTTCAGCCGGTCATGACATCGCCATTTTCAAGGCTCTGGAAGAGGAAAACAACGAGATCGTCAGGAAGGCAGGGACGAAGACGCTGGCACGCCATCTGTGGTATCTGTCTGAGATTAACGTTGGTATGGCACTCTTTGATGAAGAACTGTCTTTCAGTAGAAGGAGTTGTTCGTCGCAAACATGAAGGCAGTTGACGGATCCGAAGAGACTTCTCCCCGTCTTGGGACTCTTCCTAATGGAATGAAAGACAAGACCGTGGCCTCCTTTGCAACTAAAAATACCAAGAGATTCTTTGAACTCATGAACATCGACACAAGTTTTTTTGACGAGGACCCGGCAAATTGGAAAGATAACCCTTCCTATCAAGCTGGTCTGCAACGAGTTGAGGGGCTGGTTGTGACCAACGATGCAGCGGAGGGTGGGGTGGCTCTGGTCCAGGAATTCACGAAGAGTGGAAGGACCAAGGCAGAAAACCAACTTCAGTTCCTTCTTCAGGTAGTCGAAGCCCACCGCAGGGAATTCCCCAGTCGGACCAAATCCTGCCTCATAGAAAACTTGAAATGAATTGCGCGACATGATACCATTGGTCGATGCTATTCAATTTTTTTCTCATTTGATTTTTTAGTTAAAAGAAACAAAATAAAAGGTTGCTCATAATTCTCAGTTGAATTTTTACCCCTATAATTGTGAAACACCCTAATATATATATATATTTTTTTTTTCTAGGGCACAGGTTTTCACGTAGACAATTTTGATTAAAATCAACTGCGCTAATAGCTTTGGCTATCTTGAGGTTCAAATTCTTCAGTTTGAAGAATAATCTTTTGTCTTCACAGTTCAAAGTATGAACATAATCATTCATGATTTCAAAATCATGGAGAAGAGGGTGCAGTAAAAGGCGCTGCTGAGTGCCAATGGTTATAATAACACAAGGTAACAGTACAAAAGCTGTTGACACAATCACCGAAAACTTAAGTCTTTTCGCCTCTCACGGAGGCTTCTTCAGGGTGAGAAGAACTATAATATCAAGGCTAACTAGGTTTGCTATCGTCGAAGATGAAGGGAAATGTGAATAGTCTCTGGCCGACTGTCAGTCCTTAAAAAGCAGGATGGTAAGGGTATTGGGAGAGGTCATCCCAATTTTTGGGAAAGGTCACTGGAGGTTAGAAGTTTCTGGGTGAGGTCACTAGAAGGAGGAGATGTCAAGTGAAATCTCTGGGTGAGGTCACTAGTGGAAGGCGAGGACGACAGGAGTCTCTGGGGGAGGTCACTTGGAGAATCGGGCGAAGTCGGAAGGGGTCCTGGGTTAGGTCACTAGGATAGGTAGGCAAGGACACCAGTCTTGTTCCGGAGCTTGTGGAGGAAAGACTTCTGGTTATGGGTCCTATGGGCTGGGAATTTTGAAGCTGCTGAGTGTTTTGGTGAAGGTATTGGTCTAGTTGGGGTTCGGATGCACCTTGATTTTGTTGTTTTTGTTGGGCATGATGTTCCTGGGGGCGGCCTGAAGGGAGGATGAAATCTGCAGCTTGCTGTACATTGATGGAGGGCCGTTGAGTAATAATCGCAACAGCTTCAGCAATCTGCAGTCTTTTGAAATTTGTTTCGTTGTGGAGTATAATTGTATTGTGTATTAAAGTGTTAAGTGGTGGCTTCATGTCGTGGTGGTCAACAAAGTGTTGGAAGATAGAGCCTTGGTTTCGGTGGTATTGGAGGCGTCTTTTTAGTGTGGTGGAGGTTCTACCAATGTAGGAAAAGGAGCCGTCACAGCGGCCCTCCTGGCAAGAAAACTTATAGACTACATTGGTAGAGGCTTCCTTCGGGATTTTTGGTGTTGTGTTGTTTTTCATAATTAGGGACCTAGTCAGGTTTGGCTTACAGTAAATTCTTATGTTGATTGTTGTGTCTGCGTCTGTGGGGAAGGCTCCTCTTTTTATAATGCCTTTAATGGCATCACACTCTTCCTTATAATGGCTGTGAAAGTGATTCTGGTGGTAAATGGTGATTTCATTGTTGATCTGATTTGGGGCCTGGGCTGGTGTGGCATACTGGTCAAGTTTCTTCTTGATAACACCTTCGATCATCTGGTCGGGAAATCCGTTGTTGGTAAGGAGTTGTCTGATCCGGTCGAGTTCCCTATGCGTCTCCCTCCAACTACTACAGTGTGTCAGAGCTCTGTTGACGTATGCTGCAGCTACTGATCTTTTGTAGGCTGCAGGGCATTCACCACGAGCATTAAGGCAACGGCCTATATTGGTGTCTTTGGTGTAGACTTTGGTGTTGAAACCCTTTCTCTCTTTGCTGATGTCTAAGTCGAGGAAGGGAAGATGTCCTTCTACACTATGCTCGTGTGTGAAAGCCAGGCAGGAGTTATCCTGAAAGGTAGGAATCAGGCTAGTGACGTCTTCTTGTGAACTAGTGGTGATAAAAATGTCGTCTATATACCTGGGATAAATTCCTGAAGGAGGTCGATGGTGAAAAGTCTTCTCCTCAACGTAGGCCATGTACATATTGGCAAAGAGGACCCCGAGTGGGGAACCCATAGCTATACCATCAACATATATATATATGTATACATATATAAATATATATATGTATATATATAAATAAGTATATAAATATATGCACATATATATACATATATATATTTTTTGAATAAAGAAGAATCCTATGTTTCGGCTGTCAACTGTAGCCCTCTTCAGGAAAGTACATAGAGTAGAGTACAGAGTGGACTTATAAGCTACAGAGAGGAAGAGATGTGGACAGATGACCTCACTCAGGCGCGGGGCAAACTGGGGTGGCGGAGGAGGGAGGGGGTGAGGAGGGGGGTAGTAATGTCCGTACCAGCTTGTTAACTGGCGCGCGTGAAATAATGTCAGGTGTCCACTGCCCTTTAGAAATATTAATATTAGGGCATTCCTCAATTAATGCTGATTCAACTATTTTCCTCCTGAAACCGCAGTGGGACTTGAACACTAATCTGGCCTTACCCCAGTCGAAATAATGATTCTTTTTTTTTTTTTTGACATGAAGAAATACAGCCGAGTTTTCTTGCCCATACCTAATTGACCTTTTATGTTCTGCCAATCTAGTGTTCAAGTCTCTCCCGGTTTGACCCAAGTAAACCAAATCACAATCTTTGCAGGGCAAACAATAAACACCAGGTGACTCAACTTCCTTCGGTTTTTGTTGAACGTTCACAATTTGCTTACGCACGGTGTTAGGATAGTGATAGGCAATAGTGAGACGATTATGAGGAAACAACTTAGTAGAAGAAGTTGAGTCACCTGGTGTTTATTGTTTGCCCTGTGCAGGAAGTTTATTCCATTCATTAACTACACGGTTGGCAAAGTTGTTTCTACCTACTTCCAAATTGAATCTATTTCCTGACAGTTTGAGACCATTGTTTCTTGTCTGATTCTCATTCAATGTGAAAATTTTGTCACTTTTGATGTTGTCAATTCCCTTTAGAATCTTAAAGACCTGTATCAAGTCACCTCTGAGTCTACGCTTTTTTAGGGAAAACAGATTCATATGTTTTAGTCGATTTTCGTATGATTTATTTTTTATATTTGGAATCAGTTTTGTGGCTCGCCGTTGTACTTTTTCCAGTTTGCCAATGTCTTTAATGAGATTCGGTGACCATACAGAAACAGCATAATCCAAATGTGGACGAACTAACAATTTATATAGCTTGTTAATGAGTAATGGACTTTTGAAATCAAAATATCGCGCAATTAGTCCTAGAAATTTATTTGCTTTCTCAGAGGCTGAAATACACTGCTTGGATGATTTGAGGGCGTTACTGATAATTACGCCGAGATCTTTTTCACTATCAACTTTTGTTAACGAATTTTCAAATAACTTGTAATCGTGCTTACTGTTATTTTTACCCATGTGCATTACCTTGCATTTAGTTGTATTAAATTTCATTAGCCACTTTTCAGACCATTGCTGTAATTTATCTAAATCTTCTTGAATATCTAATTGGTTTAATTTATCATTTGCCATTCCGCACACTTTTGTATCATCAGCAAATTTGGAGACAATAGATTTTAGTCCATGGTCTATAACATTTATATATACTATGAATAGAAGTGGCCCAAGAACGGAACCCTGAGGAACTCCACTTGTAACATTTTTCCATCTAGAAGTTTTTTCATTTAAAACAACTCTCTGTTTTCGACCATTCAACCAATTACTAGTCCAACCTAATAGGCTACCACTTATTCCGTGTAAAGCTAATTTAGTAAGTAGTCTTTCGTGTGGGACAGTATCAAAAGCTTTTGCAAAGTCTAGATATATTAAATCTATATTGTTTCTTTTGTCATAATTCGAGATAACTGTGTTGTAGAATTCGAGTAAGTTAGTCACGCAAGAACGTTTCCGTCTGAAACCATGCTGGCTATCATTTATCAAACGGTTACTTTCTAAATGATGTTCGATAGCATCTCTGATGATAGTTTCCATTATTTTTCCTACGATTGAAATCAAACTTATAGGCCTATAGTTATTTGGTTTCTTTTTGTCACCTTTTTTGAATATGGGAGTAACGTTAGCTAGCTTCCATTCTCTTGGGACATCTCCGGATATGATGGATTTATTGAAAATAATTTCTAATGGAACAACAATCTCATTTTTCATTTCCTTTAAGATTCTTGGATGCCAACCGTCAGGCCCTGGTGTTTTGTTAACTTTGAGTTTATCTATACACCTTTTAATTTTTTATTTTGTTATATTTACCGTAGTGAGTAAGTTTACCCTAGACTTTTCACAGGTTTCAGTTTGGAGTTCAGTTTGAGGTGTTTCGTTTACGAATACAGAGCTAAAATAATTGTTTAAGATATTACACATTCCTTCATTTGAATATTCAAGTTGACCGTCAGCAGATAATAGTGGACCAATGTGATTCCTAACAACCTTTTTATCTCTAATGTAACTATAGAATTCTTTGGGATTCTCTTTGGATTTATCAGCGATGTTCATTTCGTATTGTCGTTTTCTCTTTTTTATTGTCTTTTTTAAATCTCTCTGTATTGATACATAACTTTCATAGTCATTAGATGCACCGGAGCACTTATATTTCTTATAAGCCTGTCTCTCTTTAGCAATAATTTTTTCAGTTTCTACTCGAGCCACTTTGGGCGAGCCTGATTTGGGGGACGTCTGTCCTTAAACGGAACGTAGGTATGAATCATCTTAGTGAGCGTATTTTGAAATATTTCCCACATCTGATCTACAGATCTTTCGTTTAATTTTGCCTCCCAATCTGTAAGCTGAAGCTCCTGACGTATATTATATATTATATATGTGTATATATATATATATATATATATATATACTGTATATATATATATATAACATCATATGTATATATACATATGTAAATATATATATATATATATACATATATAACACCATATGTACATATACATATATATGTATAACATCATATATATATATATATATATATACATATATATATACATATATTTTATATGTATATTTATTTACATATATATGTATATATATGTACATATATGTATATGCGTTGTTGAAGTCAACAGCTGCGATAGCATTATTATGCTTGTAGAAATGCTTTTCTAAGTTGCGCACCAACGTGCGGTCGTCTGGAAGCAGGTTCTTAAGCAGATTGCTGAAGTCCAAGGTGTATATCTCTCGAGACGTCTTTCGGCCTTAACTGGCCATCTTCAGGAGGTGTGGGCTGGTCAAATTGATGACGGAGAATGAATCGAAGTGGCTGTGGGACGGTATATAGCGGTGGGGAGTGGATCACCGGGCAGCGCCCGGGGCGGTGGCGTCAGCCAATCAGCGCACGGGAATCATTCTCTGCCTTCTGGTTGGTAAAGACATTTCGGGCTGTTGCTGGATGTTGATAGCGGGTTTTTGGTTGAAAATGAGCACCGCTTCTGTCATTCTTAGTCGTCTGGTTTCGTTGTTTCTCTCGATGATGGTGGTGTTGTTTTCCATGTGGTGCCTTTTGAGTACGAGCCCATGTTCGTACAGGTAATGCCTCCTTATGGCGCCGTCCTGCAAATGGGCTGAGATCCTCTTCGACAGTGTTGTGGTGGTTACGCCGATGTACTTGGAGTTAGGGCGACTGCAGTTGCCACTAGAGCATGTGTGTTCGTACACGGTATTCACCTCTTGCATATCACTTGTCTTGGGTAGGCAGCTGTTCTTTATGACCAAGTTGGATGTCTTCCGTGTCTTGTAGTAGATGACGAGGTCAATTTTTAAAGCCGGGTCGGTGGGTGTGACATTCTTGTAGATTATATTTCTGAGGGCTTTTTCGTCATCCTTATAGGCTGAAGACATAGTACCCTTGTAAAAGAGTTTTAAATTTTGTGTAGCTAAATGTTGTTCCTGTTGACGCATAAAGTTGTCTAGTCGATGTTGTATGACGTTATTTATTTCTGCCAAAGGATAGTTGTTGTTCGTAAGAAGTATGGTGATTCTTTTAAGTTCCGCGTTTGTAGCGGTCCATGTTGAGCAGATATACACCATGTTGAGAGATATACACCATGGACTTCAGCAATCTGCTTAAGAACCTGCTTCCAGACGACCGCACGTTGGTGCGCAACTTAGAAAAGCATTTCTACAAGCATAATAATACTATCGCAGCTGTTGACTTCAACAACGCATGCATCATAAATGGCCTCCTTCCAAAATATATGTATATATATATATATATATATATATATATATATATATGTATATATATATATAGACATATATGTATACTGTATATATATACACATATATATACATATATATATATATATATGAATGCATATATGTATATGTTTATATATATACATATAAATATATGTATACATATGTATATATACATATATGTTTATATATATATGCATATATATAAATATATATACATATATATATATATATATATATATATATATATATATATATATATACATATATCACTGTCCAGTAATGTCGTTACACATTAGTAATTGCACTAAACACCCACTATTATTTGGATTTAAGAAAAGAAGGAAGTAACGAATTTCCGTATATTTCGATCACTCACTGTGATCCTCTTCAAGCGGAATACATAGACAAGAGAACATACATATCTTATATACAGATGAGAGAGGTAAAGTTAGGGAACATGGACAAGACATCTCATGTGACATCTATATTGTTACGCGGGTTATGTGGTAAATCGTCCGCTTTTACAATGTAAGGAAATAATTTATTAACTGCCAAGGTGGTTATGTAATCTGGTGACCATTGGCCTTATGAGATATTGAAATTCGGGAATCGTTTTTTTAAGGAAGATTCAATAATTTTCCTTTTATAACTACATTTGGATTTAAAAATGGTTTTTGCCTCGTCCCAATTTATTCTGTGATTATTGTTGGCTACGTGTTGAAATACCGCGGAGTTATGTTGAGCATATTTAACTGAGTTTTTATGTTCTTTAATTCTCATTTTTAATTCTCTGCCCATTTGTCCCCAATACACTTCATCACAATCTGAGCAGGGTAATTTGTAAACTGCGGGATTTATGTCTTCTGTTGGTGTGTGATGAACGTTAACTACTTTTCTGAATAGATTATTGGGATAACTAAAAATGATGTTTACGTTATCTTTTGGCAACATTTGAGAGAAGTTATTGATGGATTGGTTAAAAGGAAGTTTTAGGCATTGTTTGTTCCATTTATGATGTTGAGATGGAGGGGAAGTGGATTTATAATAACTGGTTTTGGCCTTACTTAAGGCTTTATTTGTAAACCAGTCTGGGTATCCTAGTCTTATTAACTGAGTTTTGATGATAGAAATTTCTTAACCTAAATAAGATGGGCTACATATTCTTAGTGCCCTTAGAAAAATACCCGAAGCAACACTATATTTAATACTATCAGGATGGTTGCTGTAGAAGTGTACATAACTCCCCGTATGTGTGGGTTTTCTGTACACTGTGAAAGAAAGAAGATCCTGATGTCTCATGACTAAGATGTCCAAAAATGGTAAACTGTTATCCACTTCCCATTCCACTTTTAATTTAATGTTAGCAGTAAGGTGGTTAAGTCTATTGAAGAAATCATTAAATGAATCCCACTCTTTATCCCAAATCGTGAAGATGTCATCTACGTATCTATACCAGAACATTCCGTGCGGTTTTATGTCCTGCAGAAGTATCGTCTCGAAATATTCCAATCTCTCGCCAGTACTAGCAAATTTATATATGGAATATTTCGAGACGGTACTTCTACAGGACATAAAACCCCACGGAATGTTCTGGTATAGATACGTACGTAGATGACATCTTCACGATTTGGGATGAAGAGTGGGGTTGTATATACATGTGTGTGTGTGTGTGTGTGTGTGTGTGTGTGTGTGTGTTTGTGTGTGTGTGTGTGTGTGTGTGTGTGTGTGTGTGTGTTTGTATTCATATATATATATATATATTTATACATATATATAAAATATCATACTTAAATATATATATATATATATATATATATATATATATATATATATATATATATATTGTTATAGCCAACCGTGAATCAACACTATTTTCAAATCGCCCGCCTACTACTCACTGCTTTGAACAAGACTCATAGCCGATGTACTTACGTACAACGTTCGAGTTCGAACCTCGCCACGAAGTTTTGACCCCGCCCACCTTGGGTATAAAAAGAGCCTTCCCGGCTGTCCACCCTCTCTCATACCTTCACCACCCACCTTAAGTCTCACCGCTTCGACGCTGTACATTGGTGCATTGCTGTTTTTGTACGCAAGTATTTAGTGTAGGCCAACTTGGACTTGTATATCTTTGTTATGTGTTTTTGATGTATTGAACTTTTATTTGTCTTGTATGTATTTTGTCTATTAATGTCCCAGTGTTCGTTAAGTGTACGTAAATGATAATTAAAACTTTATTTTTGTTTGTGTAAAATATAATTAGTTAAGTTTCGTGCAGACGTATATCTTACCTCAACCATAATCCTCACCATTCCTACTTACATTGTCTCAAATAGAAATCTTTCTCGGAACGTATTTTACCTATACGTTCCACTTTTATTGTTGTGGGTCCGCTTCTTACCTGGAACTCGACTTACCCCTAGATTTCGACTCATTACGTTAACTCAGGCCAAACCCAGCAAGCAACCCATGACAATTTGGGGGCCTGCCAAGGGATATATGGTATTCTATATCTACGTGAAATAGATTAGTGACCCTTAGGTAAGATCGAAGTCTGCTAACCTCTTAACCTCAATTATCAGTAACACGTGCGATTGTCACTTTGTCTATTACCGTACACTCACCGTCACTGAATTATTTATGCTTTATTTAAATTTTCAATACTACGTTAGGTTAGATGGTAGGATATAAACTCATAAGTGTTCAATTTGTGCTTGATTATCAATACGTTAGGTTAGATGATAGGATACAAAACTGTAAGGTATCGATTATTCGAAGTGTGTGAGACTCCGACATTCATATGTCCGACACATTCTACCGGTTCCAACTGAGAACCCCCTATTTCTTAAGTTCGCAGTAACTCATCCAAGTAACTTACCGGTACTCGACTACCACCTCCCTCCCGAGTTAACTAGCGATCTTCCTAAATTACCCACTTGCTGTAGCCCTAACGTCGAACAAAAGTTACGACCCCGTTATAGTGACCTTTCCTCAGTAACTGTGCCTAGGAGATTTATACTATCCCCCCACAGCTTCGAAAGTTAACTATACCTGCACAGTAAGCCGTGTATTCTAAGATTCAGACCATTAGTTAGCCATATTCTGATTCAGCGACAGTCTATGTGTGAACTACCCTCTTTCCTATCGGGAAACCTCGAAGCAAGCTACACGGAAGTTACGGGCGTGTAGTTTGAGCGCTGAACCATAGTATACACACCGTCTATAGAATAAATGTTCATAGACCGGGTTCTTATAGAGGCCCATCATAGATTTCACTCCCCCCGAACAGGGGTTTAGTCAATTTTTTCGTGTGTGAAGTCCAAGAATTGGTTTATACTAAAAATCCCTGGACTGGAATTCTCGTGTATATACACCAACCATGCCTTTCAACATAGAAACTTTCATAAAAAATCCCTCAGTGGATCAGTTAGAGTATGATCTCAAAATGGATGATTGGAGACTGTTGGCTCAAACCTACCAAATTAATGCTCCTACTAGATTACGTAAAGATGAACTCAAACGAGTGGTCATCGAATCCCTTGTAGACCTGCTCATCCTCGACGCAGATGCATTCCAACTACTGAGTCAAGAAAGTGCTCGTGACGTAACTGAAGGAGACCCTGTAAGTGATAGTGTTACCCCGTTGCAGCTTGAAGAACGCGCTCCCCCCCAATCTCCCTTCAATAAATCAGTAGTATCTTTAGAATTAGAAAAAATTAAATTAGAGAGAGAGAGAATGAGACACGAACGAGAAGAAAAAGAGAAAGAACGGGAGCTTGAATTAATGAGATTAAAAGAAAAAGAGAAAGAGCGGGATCTTGAATTACTAAAATTAAGAGAGCGAGAGAAAGACCGTGAGCATGACAGAGAAAGACAGTGTGAACGTGAGAGAGAACTCGAAGTCGAGTACGAACGAAAGTTGAAATTGGCCGACATAGATGGGAAAAATAAATCTACCCACCTGTTAAATAACCAAATTGCCTCCCTTCCCAATTTCAATGAGTCAGACCCAGAATACTTTTTTAGACAATTTGAACGTTTAGCTGAGCACGTAAACTGGCCAGTAGAAGAATGGGTTTGGATCATACAAAGCAAATTGGTAGGAACAGCCGCCAAAGTCTTCAACAGTCTTGAGGAATACTCTTCCTATGAAATAGTCAAATCTAGCATCCTCAATGCCTATCAAGTTACTCCTGAGTCTTACCGTAAAAAATTCAGAAATTTTACCAAATCTGCTAACTCGACATTTGTCGAATTTGCCTCTGAAAAACTCAGAATCCTTAAGCAATAGCTCTCTGCCACCAAAGTAAATACATACGATCAACTCGTTAACTTGATGGCCTTCGAGGAATTTAAGCGCAGAATTCCATTCCAAATCGTGCTTCATTTAGATGGGAAAAATGTATCTGATTTAACTGAAGCAGCATTACTTGCCGATGGTTACGCAGTAATTAACAGGTTGAATGTACAGCGTGGTAGCCATACTGTAAAGCGATCAGTAGGTCTCCCTGTCACTCCCGATGATAAGCAGGCAGAAAAGGCCTCTACCCCTACCCCCCTCTGCTCTTCCTGTAGTTACTGTAAGAAACCTGGCCATCACATCACTCGATGCCAAGAACCAGGCTGCAGGTTATCAAAGTACCAAAGTGCGTCAAAAGCACCTACCCAATATACTGGACCTAAATCTTACGGTCCTCATAAACCGGTGACCCATGTAGTGAAAGATAACTCTCCCCCTGTGAAGATGCCTTTAAAGACTTCAAGTCCCATGGGGAAATTTCTGCTGATGAAAAAAGCCCCCTTTTCCCTATTACAATTTTACGAGACACTGGAGCAGCTCAGTCCATAGTGAGCAAGCAGGCTTTGCCTGAGATAACTAAGAGCATGACTGGAAAGAAAGTAACTGTAAGTGATCTATCATCTACCCAGTCCATTGAAATAGCACGAATATTTCTGAAGTGTCAGTTGTTCCAGAAAGAAGTGGAAGTTTGGTGTTTGGAAAGGCTCTATGCCTGTCCCCGGGGTTGATCTCATCCTAGGAAATGATCTAGCTGGTTCTATGGTTGTTCCTCCCCCAGATATTACTAAGTTACCTAGTAATGAGACCCCTACCGTGGTGGAAGATCACCTTCACCCTAACATTTTTCCTCTGTGCGCAGTCACCAGGTCTCAAACTCCCCCTTCTGATAGTAATGTAACCTATAAGTTTGATCTTCCCAACCAACTAATTTCCCGAGAAAACTTAATCAAAGCTCAAAATGATGACCCGACTTTACAGAACCTCCATAGACTAGCGGTCGATTCCAGGGAAGAGGTCGACCATTTCCCAGGATACTATTACCAGGATGGTATCTTAATGAGATGTGATAAACCTTCTAACTGTTCTGACCAAGATTCTTGGGCAGAGGTCCACCAGATAGTTATCCCTTTATCTATCAGAAATAGAGTGATTGAAATAGCCCATGATGGAGCTGGAGGGCATATGGGAGTCGGTAAGACTTACAAGAAAATTCAAAAAAAAAAATTCTGGCCTAGTTTTAAAAAGTCAGTTTCAGAGTATGTAAGGTCTTGCCACGTTTGCCAAATGGTGGGCAAACCGAACCAGAAAATCCCCCAGGCTCCATTAAACCCCATTCCAGTTCCAGATGAGCCCTTTGATAAAATCATTATAGACTGTGTTGGACCCCTGCCTAGGACCAAGAAAGGAAACCAATTTATTCTTACGGTCATGTGCCCGGTAACGAGGTATCCTGAAGCTTTTCCTCTCAAGAGAATAAATGCCAAAATTATAGCTGACGCCTTATTAAAAAAATTTACTCAAGTAGGATTGCCAAAAGAAATACAATCCGATCGAGGAACTAACTTCACGAGTGACCTCTTTGCCAGTACCCTAAAGGAGCTAGGTATTTCCCAGATCCTGTCCTCTGCTTATCATCCGGAATCACAAGGGGCATTAGAACGTTTCCATCAAACCCTCAAGTCAATGCTAAAAAAATATTGCAATCAATCTTCTTCTGATTGGGATGAGGGGTTGCCTCTAATGTTGTTCGCTGTCAGAGAGACGGTTCAACAGTCATTGGGATACTCTCCCTTTGAACTGCTCTATGGGCGCCAGATCAGAGGGCCCCTCAAGGTTCTGAAAGAACAGTGGTACCAGGAGACTCCACAATATCCTAATCAGACAGTCAATAAATTCATGGATAAATTAAAAAGTCAATTACACAAAGTAAGGAGCATTGCCTTGGAAAATTTAAAAACTTCTCAACATAAAATGAAGGCTCATTTTGATAAGAAAGTTAAAGTTAGGAAACTCAATCCAGGCGATGAGGTACTACTCTTCTTACCAGTCCCAGGGACCCCTCTTTCTCTCAAATTTCAGGACCCCTACGTAGTTTCTCATCGGCTGGATAAACAAAACTATGTAGTCTTCACTCCTGACCGTCGTAAAGATTCTAGACTAGTACACATCAACCTAATGAAAGAGTACGTTCGCAGAAAGCCTACTGATGCGCTAGAGAGACCTATATCATGCATTGTAAAATCACCCCTTACACATGAACCTAACATACGAGAAGCCGATACGACGGCTCTCAAGTCCAACTCTGCCCTCCTGGCAGACCCTACTCCGTGCCTTGGGCACCTAGACGAAGTGAAACGAGTTAGCATAATTCGGTTATTCGAGAAGCACCCCTCGGTATTCGCGGATAAACCAGGAGTGTGCACCACCATTACTCACGACATAGAGTTGCAACCTAATACTCTTCCTATCCGCCAGACCCCTTACCGCCTCAACCCCCACAAAGCTGAGAGAATGCAGAAAGAAGTGAACTACTTGTTGGAGAACGGACTTGCTGAACCTAGCTGCTCCCCCTGGGCATCGCCGGCGCTCCTAGTCCCGAAGAAAGGTGATGACGAGTGGAGGCTCTGCGTCGACTATCGGAAGCTAAACGCGGTGACAGTCAAGGACTGCTACCCGCTTCCCCGTATCGACGCCCTCGTGGATCAAGTGGGAAGGGCTCCTTACATCTCTAAGGTGGACCTGATTAGAGGTTATCACCAAATTAAATTAACCTCCAGAGCCCAAACCTTATCCTCCTTTATAACCCCTTTTGGCCTCTTTAATTTTCTTGGTCCTTCCTTTTGGGCTTTGCAATGCCCCTGCCACCTTCCAACGTGCTATCAACTATACTATAGCCGGCCTCCCTGATACTTATGCTTACCTCGATGATCTTATCGTCCTAGCAGATTCATGGGAAGAACATCTACGCAAGTTGGACGCCCTTCTTGAGCGACTCGGCACCACTGGGTTCGTCGTCAACCTGTCAAAGTCCGTCTTTGGCAGTGCGACGATATCATACCTAGGGCACGAGGTGGGAAACGGGCAGTACCGACCGCAGCAAGCAAACGTAGAAGCCATCTTGAACTTCCCAGTACCAACCACCAGGAAGTCTCTCCAACGCTTCTTAGGAATGACGGGCTTTTACCGTCGTTTTTGTCGTAACTTCTCCTCCATCGCGGCTCCCCTCACCGCCCTCACCAGTACCAAGGAGAAATTCGTCTGGTCCCCAGCCTGCCAACGCTCCTTCGACACCTTCCGTCAGTTCCTGAGCAGCGAACCGGTGTTGAAGACCCCTGACTACTCCCAACCCTTCGTCCTTCACGTAGACGCATCGGGAGAGGGGATAGGAGGGGTCTTGCTGCAGACAGACGACGACACCCGGGCCTTACATCCTGTGTGTTACTACTCTGCCAAACTGCTCCCCTACCAGCGGTCTTATTCTACAGTGGAGAAGGAAGCATTGGCCCTAGTGTCTACTTTCAAACATTTCGAGTGTTACTTGACGTATCCTGGCCATGTAACACTCGTCTACTCCGACCACAACCCTCTCACCTTCATCGAGAGGGCCCGACTCTCCAATCAACGAATCCTCCGATGGGCCCTTGCCCTCCAATCATTCAACTTCCGCATGGTCCACATCAGGGGAGAAGACAACCTAATTGCGGACACCCTGTCTAGGGGAGCGACCAGCTTCCTAGACGATTCACGGTGACTATGGACCCTCTAGTCCAGCTGCTCCCCGTTACGCTGGACTTCCGGCGGGGGGTGTTATAGCCAACCGTGAATCAACACTATTTTCAAATCGCCCGCCTACTACTCACTGCTTCGAACAAGACTCATAGCCGATGTACTTACGTACAACGTTCGAGTTCGAACCTCGCCACGAAGTTTTGACCCCGCCCACCTTGGGTATAAAAAGAGCCTTCCCGGCTGTCCACCCTCTCTCATACCTTCACCACCCACCTTAAGTCTCACCGCTTCGACGCTGTACATTGGTGCATTGCTGTTTTTGTACGCAAGTATTTAGTGTAGGCCAACTTGGACTTGTATATCTTTGTTATGTGTTTTTGATGTATTGAACTTTTATTTGTCTTGTATGTATTTTGTCTATTAATGTCCCAGTGTTCGTTAAGTGTACGTAAATGATAATTAAAACTTTATTTTTGTTTGTGTAAAATATAATTAGTTAAGTTTCGTGCAGACGTATATCTTACCTCAACCATAATCCTCACCATTCCTACTTACATTGTCTCAAATAGAAATCTTTCTCGGAACGTATTTTACCTATACGTTCCACTATTATTGTTGTGGGTCCGCTTCTTACCTGGAACTCGACTTACCCCTAGATTTCGACTGAAGTTCCACTCATTACGTTAACTCAGGCCAAACCCAGCAAGCAACCCATGACAATATATATATATATATATATATATATATTGGAAGGAGGCCATTTATGATGCATGCGTTGTTGAAGTCAACAGCTGCAATAGCATTATTATAAAATTGACCTTGTCATCTACTACAAGACACGGAAGACATCCAACTTGGTCATAAAGAACAGCTGCCTACCCAAGACAAGTGATATGCAAGAGGTGAATACCGTGTACGAACACACATGCTCCAGTGGCAACTGCAGTCGCCCTAACTCCAAGTACATCGGCGTAACCACCACAACACTGTCGAAGAGGATCTCAGCCCATTTGCAGGACGGCGCCATAAGGAGGCATTACCTGTACGAACATGGGCTCGTACTCAAAAGGCACCACATGGAAAACAACACCACCATCATCGAGAGAAACAACGAAACCAGACGACTAAGAATGACAGAAGCGGTGCTCATTTTCAACCAAAAACCCGCTATCAACATCCAGCAACAGCCCGAAATGTCTTTACCAACCAGAAGGCAGAGAATGATTCCCGTGCGCTGATTGGCTAACGCCACCGCCCCGGGCGCTGCCCGGTGATCCACTCCCCACCGCT
>NC_134818.1:42654404-42659404 GCF_046742065.1 Oratosquilla oratoria
GGCATGGCAGTGAGAAGAGTATAGAAGAAAGGGAGGCCTTTTGGATAGATATAAATGAATGCATATAGGATTTAGGGAGAAATGTCAATGTAATAGTACTGGGAGACCTTAATGCTAGGTTAAGAAATGGTCCTATTGATGGAGTGGTTAGAAAATGTGGAGTTCCAGGAAAGAATCGTAGTGGAGAGTTACATACATACATACATATACCAAGGCTCTTTCCCCCTTACAAGGGAGGTACCCAAAAAGAGAAAGGTATAAAATAATTTCCACCCATTCCATCCCTGAATACACTCCACACCCCTCCACCCTCCCTCGTATCTGAGCACCTCCTGGATGACGGGTCATCCCTGCACCTTGTCCACTGCCCTGGGTCAGAGGCAGTGTCGCAAGACACAGCACATCCACAGCAAGGCCACTTCATTATATCGGCGACCCCCCCTCTCCGTCCCCCCATTGCATAAAAGGAGAGGACGGGGAGAAATCCCTTCGGGCTGCGTCAAATTTTGCTCACACATACTACCTCACCCACCACCCCCCGCCCATTCCACCTCATGCAATCACAACATCATCCATATACAACCATTCTCCATTCACCCCTGTCTTCTGTCCTCTCCCGTCCTTCCTCAACAGACATTACCCTCTTCCCCAAAGCCCCCTTCACCCCATCCATCCATCTCATCCTAGGACGTCCCCTTATCTTTACTTCCTCCACATCTGCCTTCCATACCTCTTTTACTGGTCTTTCTTCACTCATTCTTTCCATGTGTCCAAACCATCCTAATATTCTTTCATCAACCCTATCTCCCAGCTCCTTTTCCACCACTGTTCTTCTCCTCACCTCCTCATTTCTCACTCTATCTAGCCTAGTAACCCCCATCATACTTCTCAGACACCTCATCTCAAACACATTCAAACTCCTCTCTTCTTCTCTTATGTTCCATGTTTCCGCCCCATACAGTGCTGTTGGCACAATCACTCCTTCATACAGTCTCCTCTTAGCATCCATTCCCAAATGTCTATTCCTCATTACACTCTTCAATCCACCAAGGCATTTGCTCGCTTCTCTCAATCTACATTCTACCTCCACCTTCATTCCACCTTTTCCTGCCACATTTGCACCCAAGTATCTAAAACTATCCACTTCCTCCAGTCTCTCTCCCTTAATGCTCACCTCCAGCCTACCGCCACTTTCACCCCTTGTACATCTCATCACCTTACTTTTACCCACATTTATCTTTAGCTTTCTTCTATCACATACTCTCCCAAACTCTGCCACCAACTTCCTCAATCCCTCCTCCGATCCTGCCACAAGCGCAGTGTCGTCCGCAAACAACAGCTGGTTCACCTCCCACTTTTCTCCATTTTCTTTAACCATCTCCAATCCCTTGCCAACTACCCTTGCATTTACCTCTCGCACCACCCCATCCATGTATAAGTTGAACAGCCAGGGCGACATAACGCATCCTTGACGAAGTCCCACCATTACCTCGAACCACTCACTCTCTCCATTTCCAATCCTGACACAAGCTCTACTACACTCAAAAAAAAAAAAAAAAAAAATGTGGTGGAAATGTGTCTAGAAAGAGAGCTGATGACAGCAAATACAGTGTTTCGGAAGAAAGTCAAGTATAAGTACACATGGGAGAGGGTGGTGGATGGAAGGGTGGTAGATAGAGTGTTGATGGACTATGTAGTGGTAAATAGGACTATGATAGGAAGAGTTAAGGATGTACATGTGCTAAGGGGAGAGGGTGGGGGAATATCAAATAATTTTTTGGTGGAAGGTAAGTTGAGAGTGGAGGATAGATGGAGAAAAAGGAAAGGGACAAAAGGTAGGGAGGTGCTCAGAGTGAACTCTTTAAATGAAAAGGAAAAAGAGAAGGAGTACAAGAAGAAACTGGAGGAGGAGTGAGAGGGAGTGAAGGATAGAGTAGACCTAGGTGTGGAGGAGGATTGGGGATGGTTCAAGGAGGGAGTCACAAAGTGTGCAAGGATGGTGTGTGGAACAAGAAGGACAGGAGGAAATAGAAGGAAGAGTAGTGAATGGTGGGATGAGGAAACAAAGAAGGTTGTAGAAGAGAAGAAGCGAGCTTTTACAGATTGGTTACAAAATAGGACGAGGGAGTCATATGAGAGATACAAAGAAAAGAAAAGAGAAATAAAGCAAAAGGTAAAGAAGGCAAAGAGGAGAGCAGATGTGAAGTGAGGTAAGAGTATGACAGAAAATTTTGAAAGTAATAAAAAGATGTTTTGGAAAGAAATTAAGAGAGGAAGAGGAGGCGAATCAAGTAGAGAAGAAAAGGTAAAAGGTGCAGATGGAGAGATGATAATGGAAGAGAAGGCAGTAAGGGGAAGATGGGCAGAATATTTTAGGGAGTTGCTAAATGTGAAGGAGGATAGGGAGGGAAAGATAGTTGCAGTGGGAAATGCGTAGAAAATGAGAGTGATGAGTGAGGAAAATGGAGGAGAAATAAGGAAGGATGAAGTGATGGCAGTTGTTAAGATGATGAAAGTAGGTAAGGCACCTGGTCTGGATGGATGCCATGCAGAATGTCTAAAGAAAGGAGGTGCAGTGATGGTGGACTTGCTGTTGAGATTATTTAATGTTTGCTGGAGAGAGGGTAGAGTGCCGGAGGACTGGAGGAGTGCCTGTATAGTTCCACTTTACAAGAGAAAAGGGGACAAGTGTGAATGTAGTAGTTTCAGAGGGATTAGCTTGTTAAGTGTAGTTGGTAAGGCTTATGGGAGGATCTTGATTGAGAGGATTAGGAGTATGACAAAAAAAATTGAAAGTAATAAAAAGATGTTTTGGAAAGAAATTAAGAGAGGAAGAGGAGGCGAATCAAGTAGAGAAGAAAAGGTAAAAGGTGCAGGTGGAGAGATGATAATGGAAGAGAAGGCAGTAAGGGGAAGATGGGCAGAATATTTTAGGGAGTTGCTAAATGTGAAGGAGGATAGGGAGGGAAAGATAGTTGCAGTGGGAAATGCGTAGAAAATGAGAGTGATGAGTGAGGAAAATGGAGGAGAAATAAGGAAGGATGAAGTGATGGCAGTTGTTAAGATGATGAAAGCAGGTAAGGCACCTGGTCTGGATGGATGCCATGCAGAATGTCTAAAGAAAGAAGGTACAGTGATGGTGGACTGGCTGGTGAGGTTATTTAATGTTTGCTGGAGAGAGGGCAGAGTGCCGGAGGACTGGAGGAGTGCCTGTATAGTTCCACTTTACAAGAGAAAAGGGGACAAGTGTGAATGTAGTAGTTTCAGAGGGATTAGCTTGTTAAGTGTAGTTGGTAAGGCTTATGGGAGGATCTTGATTGAGAGGAATAGGAGAGGAACAGAGGGAGTAATTGGTGAGGAGCAGTGTGGATTTAGGACGGGTAGAGGTTGTGTAGATCAGATCTTTGTGGTAAGACAAATATGTGAGAAAGCTATAGGAAAGGGGAAGGATGTTTTTTGGGCTTTTATGGATCTGGAAAAGGCTTATGGTAGGGTAGACAGAAAGGCACTGTGGGAGGTTATGCAGATATATGGGATAGGAGGAAAGCTTCTGGGAGCTGTCAAGAGGTTTTATGAGAGTAGTAGAGCTGATGTCAGGATTAGAAATGGAGAGGGTGAGTGGTTCGAGGTAAAGGTGGGACTTCGTCAAGGATGCGTTATGTCGCCCTGGCTGTTCAACTTATACATGGATTGGGTGGTGCGAGAGGTAAATGCAAGGGTAGTGGGCAAGGGATTGGAGATGGTTAAAGAAAATGGAGAAAAGTGGGAGGTGAGCCAGCTGTTGTTTGCGGACGACACTGCGCTTGTGGCAGGATCGGAGGAGGGACTGTGGAAGTTGGTGGCAGAGTTTGGGAGAGTATGTGATAGAAGAAAGCTAAAGATAAATGTGGTGTAATTGTAAGGTGATGAGATGTACAAGGGGTGAAAGTGGCAGTAGACTGGAAGGGAGCATTAAGGGAGAGCGACTGGAGGAAGTGAATAGTTTTGATACTTGGGTGCAAATGTGGCAGGAAAAGGTGGAATGAAGGTGGAGGTAGAATGTAGATTGAGAGAAGCGAGCAAATGCCTTGGTGGATTGAAGAGTGTAATGAGGAATAGACATTTGGGAATGGATGCTAAGAGGAGACTGTATGAAGGAGTGATTGTGCCAACAGCACTGTTTGGGGCGGAAACATGGAACATAAAAGAGGAAGAGAGAATGAGTTTGAATGAGTTTGAGATGAGGTGTCTGAGAAGTATGATGGGGGTTACTAGGCTAGATAGAGTGAGAAATGAGGAGGTGAGGAGAAGAACGGGGGTGGAAAGGAAGTTGGGAGATAGGGTTTAATAAAGAGTATTAGGATGGTTTGGACACATGGAAAGAATGAGTGAAGAAAGACCAGTAAAAGAGGTATATTGGCAGATGTGGAGGGAGTGAAGATGAGGGGACGTCCTAGGATGAGGTGGATGGATGGGGTGAAGGGGGCTTTGGGGAAGAGGGTAATGTCTGTTGAGGAAGGACGGGAGAGGACAGAAGACAGGGGCGAATGGAGAATGGTTGTATATGGATGATGTTGTGATACATGAGGTGGAATGGGTGGGGGGATGGGGGTGAAGTAGTATATGTGAGCAAAATTTGACGCAGCCCGAAGGGATTTCTCCCCGTCTTCTCCTTTCATGCATGAGGGGACGGAGAGGGGGGGTCGCCGATATAATGAAGTGGCCTTGCTGTGAATGTGCTGTGTCTGACGACACTGCCTCTGACCCAGGGCAGTGGACAAGGTGCAGGGATGACCCGTCATCCAGGAGGTGCTAAGATAAGAGGGAGGGTGGAGGGGTGTGGAGTGTATTCAAGGATGGAACGGGTGGGAATGATTTTATTCCATTTCCTTTTTGGCTACCTCCCTTGTAAGGGAAAAAAAAGCCTTGGTATATGTATGTATGTAGAAACAGAGAGGTAAAATTAGGGGTAGAGTCATGTTCCTAACTATAAAGGTATATGTGAGGAATGTCACATATGA
>NC_134818.1:42664404-42666904 GCF_046742065.1 Oratosquilla oratoria
ACTACAGATAGTAGTCGAAATATACAGTTTCCCTGTAATTTCCGTTATTATTTCTCCGATAGTGGGTTTATAGTGAACTTTTACAAATATGTTATAACATACCAATTTCCAATATATATGTATATATATATGTATATATATATATATATATAATTATATATGTACATATATGTATTTATGCAAAACAAATCACTAAGCACACGTGACAACAATACTTGCAGAAACCACTTGGAAAAGAAATGAAATGAATACCGAACGTTTTCGTCTATTCAAGACATCATCAGGGTACAAAGGATACAAAAAAATGACCAAAGGTCACAATATGTACATGGTGGTAGAAGAACTGGGAAAGGTCCAATGTTACCCGATTCAAGAAGAATTATTTACAATCTTTTTAATAATAAAATGATCTAACTTATACAAACCTAAGCTTAAATTCATATTATTTTCTAAACTATTTCTAATGTGACATGACTCAATTATGTTCCTTTCTACAATATTATGACATGATGTAATAACTTTTGTGTTCTCCCAGTCAATACTATGGGAGAACTCTTTTTTGTGGACGAAAAGTCCGCTTGATATTTGACCCGTTCTTATGTTGTATTTATGTTGACTAATCCTTTTGTTTAAATCTTTTCCTGTTTGGCCTATGTACTTAAAATCACACACTTTACAAGGTATATTGTAGATACATCCTTCTTTTTCAATTGAAGTATTCCTAATAAGATAGTTCTTAACAATATTGTTGTTATTAAATATCACCTGAATACCAAAGCTTATAAATTTTTGAGGAAGGGTGATAAATTTTCATGATATGGAATTGCTAATATATTCTTCAATTTAAATTCGTTTACTCTAGAGGTGCTAAAATATGTTCTTCTGGGTTTTTCTTGTGCTATATCCATCAGATGTTTTGGATATTTTAATTTTTGACCAATCTCATAAACAAATTTTACTTCATCTTCAAAACACTCAGGAGAACATACTCTAAACGCTCTCAAGAACATAGAAGAAAAAACAGATAACTTCGTATTTTGATGATGGTATGAATAGAAATGAATATATGAGAGAACATTAGTTGGTTTTCTGTAGACATTAAATTTAAGATATCTACCACAATAATGAATACTTACATCTAAGAGAGGCAATGTGTTATTCTCTTCTGTCTCAAATGTGAATTTCATGGAAGGAACCAAACTATTTAACTTTAACACAAACTCATCCACAGGTTTATCACAAGGCCAAATACATAATATGTCGTCAACATATCTGTACCATATTACATTAGATGGCAAAATATTAGGCAATAAATCTCTTTTGATAAACTCCATTTATAGATTACTTAAAACCGGAGACAGATAATTCCCCATAGCAATACCAAATGTTTGTTTGTAAAACTTCCCATTAAACTCAAATTTCGAGTCAACAACACATAACTTGATTAAACTAACAATTGTATGGGGAGGAAGTATAAAATAATATTTCTTTAATTCTTTTTTCAAGAAAACTTAACAAGTCAAAAACCGGAACTCAAGTAAAAAGACTTGTCATATCAAAGCTAACCAATTTGAAGTCAAAGGAGATATTGTGTCCAAGTAGTTTGTCTTTCAAGTCAACATTATCCTTAATGTGTGAGTTTGAGATTGTATATACAGTATATATATATATATATATATATATATATATATATATATATATATATATATATATATATATATATATATTTATATATATATATACATATATATATATTTGTATATATATATATATATATATATATGTATGTATGTATATATATATGTATATATATGTATATATATACATAAATATATATACATATATATATATATATATATATATATATATATATATATATTTAAGATTATTTCAGACAAATGAGAGAGAATGTGGGTGGGGAAGGGCAAACGAAGATGTGTTAGGAATAGAGTTTATTGCCCTAACGTTGCGACCAACTTGGTCTTCTTCAGAGGACTACAGCATTACAGACGGATCACAATTCTTATATTCGTAGTGAGAGGGAACCCGCCAAGGTATGAGCGTCATGTTTTCCCTTTGGCTAACGATTTAATTATTAGGACACTTGCTGCTTTCGAGAGGCATTTAAATCCGTCTCGGGAAAACAAGAACAACAACGACAGAGAAAGCAGCAAGTGTCCTAATAATTAAATTGTTAGCCAAAGGAAAAACATGACGCTCATACCTTGGCGGGTTCCCTCTCACTACGAATATAAGAATTGTGATCCGGCTGTAATGCTGTAGTCCTCTGAAGAAGACCAAGTTGGTCGCAACGTTAGGGCAATAAACTCTTTTCCTAACACATCTTCGTTTGCCCTTCCCCACCCACATTCTCTCTCTCTCATATATATATATATATATATATATATATATATATATATATATACATATATATATATATATACATATATATATATATATACAAAGTAATGTCGTAACACATTCGTAAAAATTCAACAAG
>NC_134818.1:42669404-42684404 GCF_046742065.1 Oratosquilla oratoria
ACTAGTTTCTTTAGCTAAATTGATAAACCCTCCTCGATGATTCGATGAGTTATTAGTAGAAATATATGCTGATTCAACAATTCTTCTAGTGAATTTATCAAAACCTTTATGTAGCACTTCAGCTTCTCTCCAGTTTGGTAAATGATCAAATTTTTCCGCATGAACTACTAAAGAATTAGATGTCCTATGTGCTTTTATGTCGTTTTTATGTTCATAAATTCTTTTTTCTAATCCTCTTGACGATTCGCCATAATAAGCCATTGAGCAACTATTGCACGGGATTTTGTATACGACGCTGTTTTCGGAATTGGTTCTCTTTTCAGAAGTCTTTATTAAATCACCTATCCTCTTGTTAGTTATTTTAGCTATGTTTATACCCGATTTTGTTAAATATTTGTCTATTATTGGTGACGTTTCTGAGCCAGGTACTGATATAAAATTTGTATTATTTTTATTTTTATCATTTCTCTCTTTCTTTCCGCGATTGTAAATATTTATTGCTTTTCTTTTTGTTCTTTTCAACATTCCCTCTGGATATCCAAGTTTGTCAAAGGTTTTCATAATGTAATCAAATTCGCCTTCTAGGTATTCATTACTACAGATTCGTAGTGCCCTGAGAAAAAATCCTATTACTATACCACTCTTTGTCCTATCATCATGTGCGGAGAAGTAATGTACTAAATCCTCTTTGTTTGTTTCCTTTCTGTATACTGAGAAAGTTACAGTTTTTCCCACTCGTCGTATTAACGTATCTAGGAAGGGCAATTGTCCGTTTTGTTCCTCTTCTACGGTGAACTGAATATCGCTGTTGACCGCGTTAAGCATTCTCACTTTATTATTTACATTGGTGTTTTCGGGGATGATTGCGAGGACGTCGTCTACATATCTAAACCAGTGTGATCCCCTACCATTAATTCTGATGAAGTTTTCTTTTTCTAATAACTCCATATATAGACAGGCCATCACTGCACTTAAAGGACTACCCATAGCGAGACCTCTATGTTGTTCATATTCGTCACCATTAAAAGTAAACGCACCGAAATTTACGCATAAATCTATCAATTCTATATAATCTTGTTTTCTTATGGGTAGGTCAGTATCGTTCATATCTTTTATTACTCTCTTTACTGCTTCTAACGCACCGTTAGTGGAAATATTTGTATATAACGCCTTGACATCATAGCTTACTAACTTTTTCCCCGTGAAATCTAAATCTTTTAGTCTTGTCAAAAGATCATTAGAATTTTTCAAATGTGTATTGCTGATCGATCCCATTGCCTGTGATAGCGGTTTGGCTAGACATTTCGCTAGTCTGTGGGGTGCACTGCCAACCCCTGAAGTTATGGGTCGCATTGGAACGTTGGGTTTGTGAATTTTTGGAATACCGCGCATTCTGGGAGGATTGGGGTATTCCTCCAGAAGTCCCATTAATTTCTTTCCTTTTTCAGTTTTATTAAGAATTTTTCTGGCATGTTTTTTGAATTGATCTGCTTCATTCGTTACGAAACCTATATGTTTTTTGCGATAAGTATTGTCGTCATCTAAGAGCTCTAACATTTTACTGATATAGTCCTCTTTTGATAAGATCACGATACCACCTCCTTTATCTGCATTGGTGATTACTATGTCTTTGTCTAAGCCTAGATTTATTAAAGCTTTCTTGAATCTTCTGGGGATGACGCATTCGTTTTTAATGGCTAACGCTTGGTAACATGTAACAATCCCCTGTTTGAATCCTTTTTCAATATCGCTGTCACTCCATCTATAGTTTCTCTTAATAAAATCTGTGAATCCCCTTGTGTTAATACCAGTGTCGAATTTAAGTCCTAGCGATAGAGCTTGAATTTCAGTATTCGATAATCTCCTATCTGAAAGATTTGTTATTATTTCACACCTTCCAATTTTATTCCAATCGCTGTTGTCACATAGACTGTTTAATTTTCGCTCTAGTCTTTCATTTTGTGATGTCTTTTCTTTTTCTAATTTATAAGTTAGGTGTGATGGTAATTGCACTCCAAATCTACAAGTACATTTATGAGTCGGTGGGCATATGTCTGATGGGCAAATGTCCGGTGACCAAATATCCGGTGTCGGTTTTCCGTTCTTATGGACCTGTTTCCATATTGGTATTTTCACTTTATCACGTAATGTTTCTATTTTGTTGTCCAAATCTTTACAAGCTTCTTCTAAATAAACTTTAGCACACTTACCGAATGGGTTGTTCTCACTAACCAGTTGTTTCGGAGCCGATTTAGGAAGGACCTTTTCTTCCAAGCAATCCTGTAGAAATTTACGTTGTAGTACACATCTATCCAACTTGCGTCTTCTGTGGTATTCCTGCCAAATAACCTCCTGTTGCTCTCCATCATTTGACATATTGATAAGTATTTTAGACAAATTATTTGGATGATGGATTTCACGGGGAAAAAGTTAGTAAGCTATGATGTCAAGGCGTTATATACAAATATTTCCACTAACGGTGCGTTAGAAGCAGTAAAGAGAGTAATAAAAGATATGAACGATACTGACCTACCCATAAGAAAACAAGATTATATAGAATTGATAGATTTATGCGTAAATTTCGGTGCGTTTACTTTTAATGGTGACGAATATGAACAACATAGAGGTCTCGCTATGGGTAGTCCTTTAAGTGCAGTGATGGCCTGTCTATATATGGAGTTATTAGAAAAAGAAAACTTCATCAGAATTAATGGTAGGGGATCACACTGGTTTAGATATGTAGACGACGTCCTCACAATCATCCCCGAAAACACCAATGTAAATAATAAAGTGAGAATGCTTAACGCGGTCAACAGCGATATTCAGTTCACCGTAGAAGAGGAACAAAACGGACAATTGCCCTTCCTAGATACGTTAATACGACGAGTGGGAAAAACTGTAACTTTCTCAGTATACAGAAAGGAAACAAACAAAGAGGATTTAGTACATTACTTCTCCGCACATGATGATAGGACAAAGAGTGGTATAGTAATAGGATTTTTTCTCAGGGCACTACGAATCTGTAGTAATGAATACCTAGAAGGCGAATTTGATTACATTATGAAAACCTTTGACAAACTTGGATATCCAGAGGGAATGTTGAAAAGAACAAAAAGAAAAGCAATAAATATTTACAATCGCGGAAAGAAAGAGAGAAATGATAAAAATAAAAATAATACAAATTTTATATCAGTACCTGGCTCAGAAACGTCACCAATAATAGACAAATATTTAACAAAATCGGGTATAAACATAGCTAAAATAACTAACAAGAGGATAGGTGATTTAATAAAGACTTCTGAAAAGAGAACCAATTCCGAAAACAGCGTCGTATACAAAATCCCGTGCAATAGTTGCTCAATGGCTTATTATGGCGAATCGTCAAGAGGATTAGAAAAAAGAATTTATGAACATAAAAACGACATAAAAGCACATAGGACATCTAATTCTTTAGTAGTTCATGCGGAAAAATTTGATCATTTACCAAACTGGAGAGAAGCTGAAGTGCTACATAAAGGTTTTGATAAATTCACTAGAAGAATTGTTGAATCAGCATATATTTCTACTAATAACTCATCGAATCATCGAGGAGGGTTTATCAATTTAGCTAAAGAAACTAGTATTTTAATTCTAAAACACGCCAGTAAAACGACCTTTCCCAAGTGTCCGAAAAGATAATTAGATTTAGTACATAAACTCCAATTGCAGTTCTACATACACTCTCTGAAGAAGTTCTACGCGAACGAAACGTTAGAGTGTATAGGGTTCCGAGCCTTCCCCTGTATATATGTTCTCCATCATCCAAATAATTTGTCTAAAATACTTATCAATATATATATATATATATATATATATATATATATATATATATATATATATACATATATATATACAAGTTATTTGGTAATTCGTTAACAAAAGTGGATAGTGAAAAAGATCTCGGCGTAATTATCAGTAACGACCTCAAATCATCCAAGCAGTGTATTTCAGCCTCTGAGAAAGCAAATAAGATTCTGGGACTGATTGCGCGATCTTTTGATTTCAAAAGTCCATCACTCATTAACAAGCTATATAAATCGTTAGTTCGTCCAAATTTGGAATATGCTGTTTCTGTATGGTCACCGAATCTCATTAAAGACATTGACAGACTGGAAAAAGTACAACGGCGAGCCACAAAACTGATTCCAAATATCAAAAATAAATCATACGAAAATCGACTAAAACACATGAATCTGTTTTCCCTAAAAAAACGTAGACTCAGAGGTGACTTGATACAGGTCTTTAAGATTTTAAAGGGAATTGACAACATCAAAATTGACAAAATTTTTACATTGAATGAGAATCAGACAAGAAACAATGGTCTCAAACTATCCGGAAATAGATTCAATTTGGAAGTAGGCAGAAACAACACACACACACATACACACACACACACACACACACACACACACACACACACACACACACACACACACACACACACACACACACACACACACACACACACACACACACACACACACACACACACACACACACACACACACACACACACACACACACACACACACACACACACACACACACACACATATGTGTATATATATATATATATATATATATGTATATATATATATACATATATATACATATATATATATACATATATATATGTTTACTGTACAGTATATATATATACTGTATGTATATATATATGTATATATGTATATGTATGTATATGTTTCTGCAGGCTAGTCTTTCAACAAGTGTTTTTGTGACATTATGACATTTGGAAATAAACTCTCCTACTGGGATTCGAACCATCACTTGAGCGGCTTGCCTTTTATAAGACGAAGACCATACCATTGTGCCACTATGACCCCATGAAAAATGGGCCGACTTAGTTCACGACCCAATCTTTCCGCCGAGAGCAGCCAGATGAAACGCGGTATGTACTCTATTTCATGAAATCCTTTATGCAGACTATTCTTCCTACAAGTGTGTTTGCGCTATTATGACATTTGGAAATAAACTCTCTTCCTGGGTTTCGAACCCTCGCCTGAGCGGCTTGTTTCTTATAAGACGAAGACCGTTCCATTTTTCCACAATGACCATACAAACTGAACGAGTTTGTTTACGGCCCAATCGTTCCGCCGAAGGCAGCCAAATGAAACACGGTATGTACTGTACATCATCAAATCCTTTATGCAGGCTAGCCTTCCGACAAGTGTTTTTGTGCCATTATGTGTGTGTTTGTGTGTGTGCCTTTTATACGACAAAGACCATACCATTGTGCCACCATGACCCTACAAAACGGACCGACTTAGTTCACGGCCCGATCGTTCTGCCGGGAGCAGCCAGGTGAAATGCGGTACGTATTCTATTTCATCAAATCCTTTTGTGCAGGCTATTCTTCCGACAAACATTTTTGTGCCATTATGACATATGGAAATAAACTCTTCTATTGGGATTCGAACCCTTGCCTAAGCGGCTTGCTTTTTATTAGACGAAGACCATACCAGCGTGCCACCATGAGCCTACAAAACAGAACAACCTAGTTCACAGCCCAATCGTTCCGCCGAGGATAGTTAGGCGAAACACGGTATGTACTGTATCTCATGAAATCCTTGTCGGAAGATTAGCCTGCATATATATATATATATATATATATATATATATATATATATATATATATATATATATATATATATATATATATATATATATATATATAAGAAGCATAAAGGAAAAGAAAGAGATCCAAATTAGAATATATGTGGCAAAATGAAAAGGTGATTTAAGATAGGACTGTTGTATGACAAAATCTTGAAAGTAATATAAAGATGTGGAAGGATGTAAGAGAGGAGGCGGAGAGAGTGAAGTAGAGAAGAAAAGTTGAAAAATACTGATGAACATATCTTGATTGAAAAGAAACCGATGAGGGAAGATGAGCGAAGTATTTTATAGAGCTGTTGAATGTAGAGGAGGATAGGGAATAGTTGGTAGTAGTAGTGAGAGGTGCTAAGATAATGACAATGATGGGATGAGAAAATGGAGGAGAAATAAGATAAGGTGCACCTAGCTCTAAAAAATATGAGATCAGGTAAAGAACCTGGGTTAGATGGGTGTCATGCAGAGTGCCTGAAGAAGAGGGGTACAGTATTAGTGGACTGGCTAGTAGGCTGTTTCATATGTTTCTAAATAGGGTAGAATGCCAGAGGAATGTAGGAGTGCCTGTATAGTTCCACTTTACAAGGGAAAAGGGGACAAATGTGAGTGTAATCTTTTTAGAGGGATCATTTTGATGAATGTAGTTGGGAAGGCTTATGTGATGGTTTTAATCGAAATGGTAAGGAAAGGAACAGAGTAGGCAGTTGGTGAGGAACAGAATGGGTTTAGGAGAGGGAGGGGTTGCATGGATCAGATTATTATGGTAAGGCAGATATACAAGAAAGCTTTAGCAAAAGGTAGGGATGGTTTTTGGGCCTCTATGCATTTGAAAAAGGTTTATGACAGACTAGACAGGAAGGCACTGGGGAGGTTTTACAGGAATATGGGATTGGGGGAAAGCTGTTAAGGGCAGTCAAGAATTTTTACGAATAGTAGATCCTGTGTTAGAACTGGAAATGGACAGAGCGAATGCTTTGAGGTAAAGATAGGACTACGTCAGGGATATTTCATGTCCGTTGGCTATTCAATCTGTGCATGGATGGGGTAGTGCGGGAGGTTAAGGCAAGGGTAAGGGGCAAGTGAACCAGTTGTTGTTTGCTGACGACACTGCTCTTGTGACAGGGTCAAAGAGGGGATTAAGGGAGTTAGCAGCGGAATTTTGTAAAGTATGCGATAGGAGAAAGTTAAAAGTAAACATGTATAAAAGTAACGTGATGAGATGTACAAGGGTAGAGGATAGCAATGAGTTGAAAGTTAGTTTTAAAGGAGAGAGACTGGAGGAAGTAGATAGTCTTAAGTACTTGGGGTCGCATGTGGCAGGAAAGGGAAGAGTACAGGTAGAGGTAAATTGTAGATTGAAAGAAAAAAGTAAATGCCATAGGGAATCATAAACTGTCAGGAGAAATAGACATTTCCATCACCAAGATATTTTCATTGTTTAAGCTTATATAAATATTCTGATTACAATTGTATAGATTATGCACTCAATGTGGTACACAATAATCTAAATCCACACACAAATGTAGTAAACATTCTATTCGTTGTAACTTATCTTGAATCTCTAGAAGAGGTATTTGATTGCCTGAATGACCATATATATATCTCTTGGCAACATCCTAGTAAACTATAGTGAAATGTATTAGTCTAGCTCTTTTTTTCTTAGTTTTTCAGTCAGGGCCCTTGGCATGCCCATCGTTTCAGAGCCCGTACAAGGGACAAGTAGTACTGTCAACGCCACGCCACGAAGGTAAGCGGCTCGAGGTACAGAGGGATGGGGAAGCAGACAATCTGGCACGCACAGAGGGCGTACAGAGGGCGTGTGTGTGTCTGTAAACACAGACACAGTAAACAACATGACTTGGTTAATTCTATATACCTATCACAATTAATAACATTATCAAATGCACTTTATCACTTATCATCATCATACACTGATACACTGAGTTATTAGTTTACCATGATATTTAGCCGATTCCGCCATCTATATCCTGATTTATCTTTCCCATCCACGAATGTTCTGCGGAACCGAAATCATCAAACATTACTATGACTTCTACATTAACAGAATATATCATATTATTCTTTCATACAGATAACATATACATTTTCAATTAACACTTACCAACAACAGGTTCCCCAGACACTTATGGTAATGGACACATCTTCACAGCTCAATGTTCTAGACACAAAAGGACGGCTCTCATTACAATCATGCATTGGAAAACTCGTACTACTTTATTAGCGGAGTACTACATATAAGGGACCGTAAATAAATGAGTCATGTTCTACTTAACATTCTTTGCTTCTCTAGTGTTTCTTTAATCTTGTTTTATTTTATTATACACACTGGACCACTATATTCCATCAATCTTATACAATAACATTTTTCATTTTATGTTACATAAGACTCAAACTAGATGTTCAACCTCACAGGCCGTAATTCGCTGTTACTTCTACTTAATACATCTTTTTACATGTACATCATCTCAATACGCTAATACAATTCCATACATTATACAATCTGTGTTTAATACACACTTAGACTAAATATCATATGCCGTGATTTGCAATTAGCCTTAGTACATACCATACAATTTGCCTGTATAATATCACACATCAAGATATTTCCATACATAGTGCAATCGGCACTCACAAGTACTATTTGACATTACTACATTTATGATAAGGGGATGGTTGAATGCACACACTCACATCATACATAATTACAACCCATTTAACCAATTCTCCCATCTCAGCTCCTCTGTAATTGAGGTTCATTCTATCTTCTGTCACGTTGAATAGATCAAAGGCAATGCAGCGAGGCATTCCCCTTCATAAGCGACTGGTAGTTAAAACTGTCCACTTCACAATTCTCAACTTCACACTTACATCCAACCTTTCTCTACAACCTTTCCTTACATATGTCACCACTTTATCTTATGCGTTGGTGGCGTAATCGAAAATGTGCTGGTTTCCTGTTCGTTTAGCTGTGGGTTCAAATTCCCCGCTTCTTTCCGAGTGTGAGCAGTGTTTGTTACCTACACCAAAAGTCAAAGCACATAGGGCAAAATGACGGCTTCGGGCGCAGCTACGTGCCTCCTGGTGTAGACTACTCGCCTCTATCACCTTTATTTTTACCTATATTCACATGTGATTTTCATCTTTTGTATACATTTCCAAACTTAATTATGAACTGCTTTGGTTTCTTTTCAAAACAATCATAAATGCAGAAATAACAGCAAATAACAATTGATTCACTTCCCATTTCCTGTCACTCTAACTCACCAATTCCAAACTTCTACCTAGTATTCTTGCATTTAGCTCCTTTATCACCCTATCCATACGTGCATTGAACAATCAAGGTGACATCACATACCTTTGACGCAGCACCACATTCACCTCAAACCTTTAACTCCCACCATTTCCAACCTTAAGCACATTCTAATACTCATTTCAATTTTTCTGAATGCCTTCAATATACTCCTCCTCCACATCATATAGCTTTCCATCCAGCCTTACCATACACCTTTTCCAAGTTCATGAAAGTTCAAAATGCATCCATACTTTTTGATAGATATTTCTCACGTGCCTGTATTGCCACAAACACTTGCACTGTCCCCCCTCTTTCTCTGCCAAACCCCACAGTTCTTTTCCCCAATTTCTTTCTGTTCCTCTCTTAGTGTTTTTAATCAACAGACGAAGGCAAACCTTATCACCGTATTCAACAGACTAATCCAACTAAAACAATTACATCCATATTTAACCCTCTTCCTCTTGTACAGTGGAACAATGCATACACTTATAATCCACCGGGACGTTTCCTTCCCATAATATACATTGGACAAGTCCACCAATCATGCCACTATTGTCAATCCGTCCCTTGCCAGATATTCCACTTGACAGTCATTCAGTCCAAACGCTTTTCAGTCTTTCATTTCTTTCAGAATTAAACGTTTTTCCTCTATTGTTAAAGCCCTGTCATTCTTCTCTCCCAACCTGTCACTTTCTTATCCTCTCCCACTGTCACAAAGGATACTTGTGTTCCTCTACAGCAGCATTTTGTTTCACTCTGGATATTGAATGATATTGCCTGGCTTGGTGGTAGGCAAGATAAAATCCGTACAGTGTACCGCTATTGTAAAAAGACTACTTGAGATAATCTTAGCCACTTGGTTAAGGGGGTGATTTCAAGCTGAATAGAATTACATGGTGCTAGTCAGATTTAAAGTCGTACAGTGTGCCACAGTATGAGGGGGTTATTGAGTTCTTGATCAAAATACGCACAGTATACCATTGTAGATTTTTTCTTGAGTCATAGGCACTTCCCTAAGGGGCACTCCCTGAGCTGACTAGAATTGCCTAGCTTTACTCATAGTGAATTCTGTAATTCATGCCACTGTACCGAATCAGATACTCGAGAAATCTATAGCCACTTTGCTAATGGGACACACCCTAAGGCCGAAGGTGTCTAGAATGAAATGGTATTACTCAGAATTAAGTCCGTAAATTGCGTCACTATGGCACAGGGGTTAATTAGTTCAAGACGACTGTTCTGGAGAAAGGACTCTAGATACAGAGAAAGCCGGATTGTCCGAGGGAGAGACTAGAATCAAGTACTGTTAGAATTCATGAACTTTTATAAATTTGCTAACGAAAGGGTTATACGTAGCTTAATAAAGTAGTGAGGTAGTGCCTAGAATATAGGAACACATGTCATCCAGTATGAGAGTGATTAACCTGTTTAATGTTACGCAATTTCCGTGTTGGTGTCTTCTATTTTTCGAATTAGTGTCGCCTATTTTTCGGATTTGTACCCTTTTTTTTTGACTGGCGTCCCCTTATTTTCTGGTTTGAGCCCCTTCTTTTTGGGTAGCACCTTATTTTTCTTCTCTCTCTCTTTCTCTCTCTCTCTCTCTCTCTCTCTCTCTCTCTCTCTCTCTCTCTCTCTCTCTCTCTCTCTCTCTCTCTCTCTCTCTCTCTCTCTCTCTCTCTCTCTCTCTCTCTTTCTCTCTCTCTCTCTCTCTCTCTCTCTCTCTCTCTCTCTCTCTCTCTTTTTTTTTCTACTCTAGTCCCTCCCTAAAGCCCAATTGACACCAAAGAGAATGGTGGAGTAGCACGAGCGAAGCAAGATCACTTTGTCCCAAAGTTAATGAGATATTTTTCTTTTGTTTTCCTTCACACCGTAACATCAAAGTGGGGGTTAGGGTGGGAAAGGTAGGAGGGTAGCAGAGGAGGGAAAGGAGGAGACTTGGTGGAATTTTATTACACATCATCATCTTGAATTCCAAAAAGGAGGTCTGTGAGATTAATCACATTGCTCGCTTTGCTTTCCATGACAGAATAGCAGATGAGACGAGAGACGTGTGTGCGTGTGTAAGGGGGGAGGGGGTGGAAGGGGAAGAAATAAATGGGAGAAGTGGAAATGGAAGGGGAAAATAGGACAGAGAATGAAGGAGAGGGGAAGAAAGAAAATGAGAGGGGAGGAAAGGAGACAGAAGAGGAAGAAAGAAGTGGAAAGGGGAGAAAAAATGGAAGAAGAATGAAGAGGCGGAGAGAAGAAACTGTTGGGATTAAAAAAATAGGGAGTGAAAGGGAGAGAGAAAAAGGAGAGACGCAGAAAAGATTAAAGAAGGGGTGTAAGGAGGAGAAAACATAAAATAGGTATGTAAGGGAGGCTACAAGAGAGGGATGTTGAGGGGAGGAAAGGGAGGGAAACGATTGGGGAAAGTAATGTGAGAAGGGAGGGGAGATGAGAGTACGAAAGGAACTCTGAGTAAGCAGAGATGAAAAGGTAGAAAAAGGGACTACATGGGAAGGCAGAGTGAGGGAATGGGAATGGATGAAAGTGAACAGGAGGTATGGGGGACAAGGGAAGGGGAGAAAAGTGAAGAGGAAAGATAGAAAAGTAAAAAAAGTGAAGAGGAAAGATGGAAAAGTCGAAAAAAGGAAAGGGAATGGGGCGGAAGGCGTGCGGGGTGAGGAGAAATGTGAAGAAAAGAAAATGGAAGCTGAGTGCAGATGTGGAGAGAAGGGAGAAGGAAAGGGGGGGAGGAAGTAGGAGGAGAGAGAAGGGTAGGAAGAGAGGCAGGAGGAAGAGAGGGAAGGGAAGGGGATAGGGGAGGGAAGGGAGGAGAGGGGAGGATAGAGAAGGATAGAGAAGGAGATAAAGAAGGAAGAAAGTGAAGGGCAAAGGAGAGAGTGAGGGAAGGGTTGAGAGGGGAGAAGAGGGAAGAAGGAAGGATATAAAGGAGAAAGAGAGGGAAGAGAAGAAGAGAGAAGGTGAGGCGAGGGGAAATAGAGGAAGGTAAAGAAGGAGAGGGAAGTGGAGGGAAGGGAGAAAAGGAGTGAAGAGGATAAGATTAAGCAGGAGAGTAGAGAAGAGTAGATGGGATGAGTAGAGGCGAGAGTTAAATCTCACACTCCTTTTTCCTTTTGTCGACATTTACCATCGCTCCGAACCAAAACACCAGAGGAATATATAAATTAGACACAGTACCGTGTGTTTTAATCGCCTACTCCTCCACTCCAAAACTACACGCTACCATAAGGTGAAGGGAGGGGAGGGGAATGGTGGTTTATAGACCATAGGAGAGAGGAGGAGAGGAAGCATAAAGACGAGGGAGTGAAAGGTATGGAGATAAGTGGAGGGGAGAGAAGGGGAAAAAGATGAGTAGAAAAATAGAGAAAGGAAGAGAAGGTAATGGGGAAAGGAGAAAAGGGCAAGGGAAGGAAAAAAAGGAAGGGAATAAGGGTAGGAGAGGCAAAAAGTAAAGGGAGGAGAGTGAAGGTAGTGGAAGAAATGAGATGGAAAGGGAAGGCAGCAGTGGGTGAGGAATCAATAGAAACGAACAGTGAATAGAAAGGGAGAAAAATAAAAGGGAAATTGGATGGGGAGGGGATAAGAAGGGCTAAGTTCGGGAGGAATAGGGAAGCGAACAGTGGAGAGGAGGGGTAGTATGGGATGGTGTAGTAAGGTGGCCAAAAGAAGAGTATAGGAATTATTAAATAATTATATTAATCACAACGAGATACAGCACTAAAACGAGAAATGCGTGTGTACAGGAAGGAAGCGAAGTAACAACTTTGACATCAAGACTTGAGTCGACGCGGGAAACAACGCGACTCGCTTGGTTCTTCGTACAAAGACATACAGAATTGTAATAAATCATACAAGGATAATGATTGAATTAATATGCAACAAAATCTACGACAATTATGCAATGGAAAAACACAAGCACAATTGAATAATTCGCAAGTATAATACACAATAATAGCTGTACGATGATACAATGTAGTGCGAAAATATGATACATAATGGTGTGTTCTTTCTTATGTTATGTTCTTATGTTATACCATCACATTGCTCGGCCACCACTAATCGGTAACCCCACCGAGCTAACAAGAGAAATGACCGAGGTAAAGCAAAAACCAAAACAACGATACCATACTTCACACACACTACATTATATAGTAGACATACAAAAGTGTGGAAAAAATCATGAACATACATAAATACTTAACACATAGAATATACACATATACGTACACAAAACAATACAAGAATACATATATAAGAACTAGTCCTAGATATAAACAAGAGACAATAAATACCTGACGTCCGGGACATGACACTTAATAACTAAACAATAATTACACATTATACCTAAGAAATGGACACAAAAATTGTAAACATTACAAGGATACAACATAAAAATTACATAAGAAATGGGCACAAAAATGGTAAACAATACAAAGAATACAACATAAGAATTACATAAGTAATGGAGACAGAAATGGTAAATATGACAAAGAATACAAGTCACCATGGACACATTATAAACAATGCACAAATACAGATATTAAGGCAGAGCACCCCTTGAACGGAGATTACAATTGTGAGGGGTAGATACAGAAGGCATAGTTTGTACAGTGGGCCTTGGGGGAGGCCGGACAAATGCAAGCATCGGCGCACTTGTTACCATAAGCCTATCAGCTTGCAACACTTCACTCAGTCCCTGGGAAAGATTAAAGACCCTGAACTTATTGGGATGCAACTTTTCAGTAATCAAAAGGGGAGCTGTAAACCTACAATTGAGTTTAGATTGGCGATCAGGCATGCTTTTATAAACATGATTACCAATACGTATGTTAACAGGCGTAGCCTGGCTATGCTGGTGTCTCAACATTTTGGACTTGCAGTCCAAGATTCATGGAGGCTACTAACAACGTGTTTGAAAATATCCAAAATCCTCCTATTCGTCTGCTGTACTAAACCATCAGACGCAGGATGGTAAGCAGTCACAAAGGTTTTCCTGATAACTCTAACGTGACACATGATCTCTTTAGAGTACCGGTTCAGGATAAACTTAGCTACTGTCATATCCATGGTCAATGCTCAAAGTTTCTGAAACTTAGGGCAGAACCCTCTCATCAACTTAAGCAACTCAGTCCCATTTTCACCAGCGCCCGTATCACAAACCAAAGAATTGACCAGTAATGTCCGGTCTCAGATCACCTCTTTGGTGGCTTCTGAGTATTCCCCGTTACTCATCTTCCAATTCCTTACGTAGAACACACCTATCTAGTTCATAGTAGGTACTGCTGCAGAATGTAGTTTCATAGGTAGAAAGGTTTATTATTCTCCCAGGGATTTGTACAATCTCCCTTCATCTCCTTTTTGTAATATATTGTATTCTGTACAAGGTTCTCCCTTGGCTATTTTTGGTTCTGTTCGCATTCCCTTATGACAAATGCGTGCTTACAAGAAGGAAGCGGAGTAACATTTGGGACACCAAGCCTTGAGTCGACGCGGGAAACATACACAATTTGCTTGGTTCTTCTTACAAAGGCACATAGAATTGTTATTAAATAATACAATGATGATAAAAGATCAATATACAACAAAATCTATGACAGTTATGCAATGAAAAAACACAAGCACAATTGAATAATTCGCAAGTATAATACACAATAATACCTGTACGATGCTGCAAAGCAGTACATACATATTATACATAATGGGACGATACCATCAAAAGGGGAAGGTTGTAGAAAGTGACAGAGTAAAGAGAAAAAGCAGGGGGAGGAAAGATGAGGAGCAGAGGAGAAAGACGGAAGTGTGAAGGGAGGGGAAGGATATAAAGGGAGGCTATAGTTGGGGAGTGTATGGTAGGGAATCGTATGAGATTGGAGGCGCGGAGAGTAAAGGAAGAAGGAGGGAAAATAGAGGGGAGTAGAACTGATAAGGAGGGAGGAAAGGGGTAGAGACGAGAGAGATTATAGTAAGGAAAAGAGAAAAAGACAGAAAGGAAAGGGAAAGGAAATGATAGA
>NC_134818.1:42694404-42739404 GCF_046742065.1 Oratosquilla oratoria
TTCCTCTCTTATGTTCTATGTTTCTGCCCCGTATAGTGGTGTCGGTATAATCACTCCTTCATATAAACTCCTCTTAGCATCCATATCCAAATATCTATTTCTCATTACCCTTTTCAATCCACTAAGACATTTATTGCTTCTATTAATCTACATTCTACCTCCACCCCCACCCCTCCCTTTCCTGCCACTTTACAAAGGATTACAAAGGCGGAGCATGCCGACAGGAGACCTTTTGATCCATATCTAGGTCGGATGCGAAAAAAAAATCATATTAATAATAAAACAATAAATAAAAACTATAATAATGTAAATAACAAATAAAATACATAAATAAATGCATAGGTATAGTTAAATAATAAACAAACAGGTAAATAGTAAACAATAATAAAGTGACATATAACTAATAATAAATGAAAATCAGACAGACAAATTATAACAAAACAAAAACAAATAATATAAGATAAATTATAATCATTACAGCATCTTACTAAGGTATTTATCTAAATGATTCTTAAAGCTTCGAACTGAACTACATTGCACTACCTGTGCAGGAAGTTTTTTTCCATTCATTTACTACTCGGTTGGCAAAGTTGTTTCTACCTACTTCCAAATTGAATCTATTTCCGGACAGTTTGAGACCATTGATTCTTGTCTGATTCTCATTCAATGTGAAAATTTTGTCACCTTTGATGTTGTCAATTCCCTTTAAAATCTTAAAGACCTGTATCAAGTCACCTCTGAGTCTACGTTTTTTTTTAGGAAAAACAGATTCATGTGTTTTAGTCGATTTTCGTATGATTTATTTTTGATATTTGGAATCAGTTTTGTGGCTCGCCGTTGTACTTTTTCCAGTCTGTCAATGTCTTTAATGAGATTCGGTGACCATACAGAAACAGCATATTCCAAATGTGGACGAACTAACAATTTATATAGCTTGTTAATGAGTGATGGACTTTTGAAATCAAAAGATCGCGCAATCAGTCCCAGAATCTTATTTGCTTTCTCAGAGGCTGAAATACACTGCTTGGATGATTTGAGGTCGTTACTGATAATTACGCCGAGATCTTTTTCACTATCCACTTTTGTTAACGAATTACCCAATAACTTTAATCGTACTTGCTGTTATTTTTACCTATGTGGATTACCTTGCATTTACTTGTGTTAAATTTCATTAGCCACTTTTCAGACCATTGCTGTAATTTATCTAAATCTACTTGAATATCTAATTGGTTTGAGTGATCATTTGCCACTCCGCACAGTTTTGTATCATCAGCAAATTTGGAAACATTAGATTTTAGTCCATGGTCTATATCATTTATATATACTATGAATAGAAGTGGCCCAAGAACGGAACCCTGAGGAACTGCACTTGCAACACTTTTCCATCCAGAAGTTTTTCCATTTAAAACAACTCTGTTTTCGACCATTCAACCAATTACTAGTCCAACCTAATAGGCTACCACTTATTCCATGCAAAGCTAATTTAGTAAGTAGTCTTTCGTGTGGGACGGTATCAAAAGCTTTAGCAAAGTCTAGATATATTAAATCTATATTGTTTCTTTTGTCATAATTCGAGATAACTGTGTTGTAGAATTCGAGTAAGTTAGTCACGCAAGAACGTTTCCGTCTGAAACCATGCTGGCTATCATTTATCAAACGGTTACTTTCTAAATGATGTTCGATAGCATCTCTGATGATAGTTTCCATTATTTTTCCTACGATTGAAGTCAAACTTATAGGCCTATAGTTATTTGGTTTCTTTTTGTCACCTTTTTTGAATATGGGAGTAACGTTAGCTAGCTTCCATTCTCTTGGGACATCTCCGGATATAATGGATTTCTTGAAAATAATTTCTAATGGAACAACAATCTCATTTTTCATTTCCTTTAAGATTCTTGGATACCAACCGTCAGGCCCTGGTCTTTTATTAACTTTGAGTTTGTCTATACACCTTTTAATTTTTTCTTTTGTTATATTTACCGTAGTAAGTTTACCCTAGACTTTTCACAGGTTTCAGTTTGGAATTCACTTTGAGGTGTTTCGTTTACGAATACCGAGCTAAAATAATTGTTTAAGATATTACACATTCCTTCATTTGAATATTCAAGTTGACCGTCAGCAGATAATAGTGGACCAATGTGATTCCTAACAACCTTTTTATCTCTAATGTAACTATAGAATTCTTTGGGATTCTCTTTGGATTTATCAGCGATGTTCATTTCGTATTGTCGGTTTCTTTTTCTTATTGTCTTTTTTAAATCTCTCTGTATTGATACATAATTTTCATAGTCATTAGATGCACCCGAGCACTTATATTTCTTATAAGCCTGTCTCTCTTTAGCAATACTTTTTTCAGTTTCTTTGTCGAGCCACTTTGGGCGAGCCTGATTTGGGGGACGTCTGTCCTTAAAAGGAATGTAAGTTTGAATCATCTTAGTGAGCGTATTTTGAAATATTTCCCACATCTGATCTACAGGTCTTTCGTTTAATTTTGCCTCCCAAACTGTAAGCTGAAGCTCCTGACGTAGTCCTATGAACTGAGTTTTACTGAAATCGGGTATTTTAGAAACACAAGTATCTATTCTAAAATTGTTTAGGAGTTTGAATCTAAGTAAGTTGTGATCGCTATTTGCAACAGATTCACCGACTTCTACATCAGTTACCATTCTTTCGCGGCTAGTGATCAAAAGATCGAGTAAGTTTCCATATCTTGTGGGCTCTTTTACATGCTGAATTAAGTAATTGTCACCAAGAAAATCAATCAAGCGACTACCTATATGGCCATGTTCAAGGGTCATCCAATCAATGTCAGTAAAATTGAAATCACCCATTATCAATAAATCCCGGTTGCAGAAACTAGACAGTTCTTGAAATAACAGTTCGTCGTCTGCTAATGATAATGTCTTTGGCCTATATATTACACCTATATTCATTTTTTGTTCATTTGTTTGGGTTCACTCAACCCACAAACTATCATATGCATACTGTTTCACTTTCTCTAAAACACAAGCATGAACATTGTTTTTAACGTACAATAGAACACCCCCACCTTCTTGTGGTTTCTATCGCACCCAAGTATCTAAAATATCCACTTTCTCCAGTCTCTCTCCCTTAATACTCACTTCCAGCCTGCTGCCACTCTCTTGTACATCTCATCACTTTACTTTTACCCACATTTATCTTCAGCTTCATTTTAACATACACCTTCTCAAACTCTGTCAACAACTTCCTCAATCCCTCCTCTGATCCTGCTACAAGTGTAATGTCGTCAGTAAACAGGAACTGGCTTATTTCCCATTTTTTTCCATTTTCTTTAACCATCTCCAACCCCTGACCCACCACCCTTGCATTCACCTCTCGCACCACCCCATCCTTGTATAGATTGAACAGCCAGGGCGACATAACACATCCCTGACGAACTCCCACCTATATCTCAAACCATTTACTCTCTCCATTTCTAATCCCTACACAAGCTCTGCTACTCTCGTAAAAACTATTGACTACTCTTAACAGCTTTCCTCCTATCCCATATATCTGCAATACATCCTACAATGTCCTCCTGTCTACCTTGTAGTAAGCCTTTTCCAGATCGATAAAAGCCCAAAATACGTTCTTACCTTTTCATATAGCATTCTCACATATCTGTCTTACCACAAAAATCTGATCTAAACAACCCCTACCTGTCCTAAATCCACACTTTTCCTCACCAATTACTCCCTCTCTTCCTCCCCTAATCCTCTCAATCAAGACCCTTCCATAAGTCTTTCCAACTACACTCAACAAGCTAATCCCTCTGAAACTACTACACTCACACTTGTCCCCCTTTCCCTTGTAATGTGGAAGTATACAGGTACTCCTCCAGTCCTCCCGTACTCTACCCTCTCTTAAACAAACATTAAATAACCTCACCTGCCATTCCACGACAATCCCTCCTTCTTTTTTTCAGACATTCTGCATGGCATCCATCCAACCCAGGTGCCTTACCTGCTCTCATCATCTTAACAGCTGCTTTCACTTCATCTTTCCTTATTCCTCCTACATTTTCCTCACTCATCACTCTCATTTTCTTAGCGCTTCCCACTACAACTACCCTTCCCTCTCTATACCCCTCACATTTAGTAATTCCCTAAAACCCTCTGCCCACCTTCCTCTCACTGCCTTCTCATCCATTATCATCTCTCCATCTGCACCTTTTACCTTTTCTTCTCTACTTGATTCGCTCCTCTTCCTCTCTTAATTTCTTCCCAAAACATTTTTTATTACTTTTATTTTTTTGCTATACTCCTACCCCATTTCACATCTGTTTTCCTCTTTGCCTTTTTTATTTTATGCTTGACCTCCCTTCTCTTTACTTTGTACCTCTCATACGATTCCCTCGTCCTAATTAGTAGCCAATCTATGAAAGCCTGCTTCTTCTCTTCTACAGCCAACTTTGCTGCCTCATCCCACCATTCACTACCATTCCTTCTATTTCCTCCCGCCCTCCTTGTTCCACATACCATCTTTTTATACCGTATGAGTCCCTCCATGGACCATCCCCATTCCTCCTCCACTCCTAGTTCTACTCTATCCTTCACTACTTCTCACACCTCTCTCTCAGCTTCTTCTTATACTCATTCTCCTTTTCTTTCTCATTTAAGCAGTTTACTCTAAGTACCTCTCTACCTTCTGCCCTTTTCTTCTTTCTCCACCTATTCTCCACTCTCAATTTAGTAATTCCCTAAAACACTCTGCCCACCTTCCTCTCACTGCCTTCTCTTCCATTATCATCTCTCCATCTGCACCTTTTACCTTTTCTTCTCTACTTGATTCGCTCCTCTTCCTCTCTTAATTTCTTCCCAAAACATTTTTTATTACTTTTATTTTTTTTGCTATACTCCTACCCTATTTCACATCTGTTTTCCTCTTTGCCTTTTTTTATTTTATGCTTGACTTCCCTTCTCTTTACTCTGTACCTCTCATACGATTCCCTCGTCCTAATTAATAGCCAATCTATGAAAGCCTGCTTCTTCTCTTCTACAGCCAACTTTGCTTTCTCATCCCAACATTCACTACCATTCCTTCTATTTCCTCCCGCTCTCCTTGTTCCACATACCATCTTTTTATACCGTATGAGTCCCTCCTTGAACCATCCCCATTCCTTCTCCACTCCTAGTTCTAATCTATCCTTCACTACTTCTCACACCTCTCTCTCAGCTTCTTCTTATACTCATTCTCCTTTTCTTTCTCATTTAAGCAGTTTACTCTAAGTACCTCTCTACCTTCTGCCCTTTTCCTCTTTCTCCACCTATTCTCCACTCTCAATTTACCTTCCACCAGATAATGATCTGATATTTCCCCTACTCTCTCCTCTTAGATCATGTACATCCTACCATACTCCTTGTCACCACTATTTTCTCCATTATAGCTTTATCTTCCACCCTTCCATCCACCACCCTCTTCCATGTGGACTTATTACTGACTTTCTTCCTAATCACTGTATTTACTATCATCAACTCTCTTTCGAGACACATATCCACCATCAATGCTCCAGTACGATTTTTACGTGGAACTCCATACTTTCCAATTACCCTGTCTATTGGTATGTTTCTTACCCTAGCATTAAGGTCTCCCAATACAACTGCATTGACAGTTCTCTCTAATCCCATGAGGAATTTTTTCTTGGGACCGTGTAGGTATATATATATATATATATATATACATATATATATATATATATATATATATATATATATATATATGTATATGTATATATATATATATATATATGTATATATATATATGTGTATATATATATGTATATTGTTACGGGCGGCTGGTATGTGAAGAGACGTTACGTATAACGTCTAAGTGCTTAAGAACCAGCGCACTTCTAGAAGCCACTGTAGGACTGAACTATCTGGTCAGGGCCTAGATAATTCGTAAGACTAGAAGTAAAGGTAACAAAGAAGATTCCAGGAAAGGAATATTAAACTAGCGATAAAACTAGTAAACGAAATTATTAATGGAAAATATTTACAGGCAATCAACACAAAAGAGAATGGGCAGTAGGGTCAATGGGACCGTACATGATTATGAGAATATGGAAATTATCGTTCAAATAAGAAACACAAGATACGTATACAATATGGCACTATCTAAGTACACAGAGATCAGGAACATGCATCAAAATAAGTAATAAGTACAAATATAAGTAAAGTAATGCAATGTATATCAGACACGTAATGTAGGCAAAAAGGGTGATCACTTCACACCAATCGTCTCATGAATCTAAACCTTCTAGTTTTTATCAAGAGATCAATATGTGGGAATATGACAAGGAGTCAGCGAGTTCCACCGCTTATATACCATTGGACCGGAAGCCGGATACTTCCGGTTAAGGGTGCGGGTGAGGAGGAGGGTAAGTTAACACGTCAACATGGGTAGTTTTAGGACCCTCGACTCGCTTGAACAATCTATTTATTTAGTAACTGTCAAATCTGTGCGCTCCGAACTATTCAGGATTTCGCTTGTCTGTTTGTTTCTACAAGAGTGCGCACCTCTCCGCACGTAGGCGAGATTACATATAATGGACGGGCGTTACTGCTTAACATTGTTACAATACATACATAGACAAGAAATATGAACATAGTTATGTAATACAAAGGAACACAATTCTATAACATAATTACACATATGACGTAATATCTAATATTACGTTACACCTCCACCGTTTGGGAAAGCTTTTCACTTTCTGTTGAAAAGCTACGTTCTAGAAGTACGGAGTAGTTCTTCTGCGCAGGGGACAGCTTCTTGCTGTAGTAGGCGATAGCGTGAAGAACTTCATTGTGTTCTTGCAAGAGGGCGGCACCGATACCGGTGTCGCTGGCGTAGACTTGCAGAAGAAAGGGTCGTTGGAAATTGGGTGCCCTTAGAACTGGTGCGTTAGTGAGAAGGGGCTTCAGGTTTTTGAAGGCCGTCTCACAGGTAGGTGTCCACACAAAGTCGTGGTCTTTTCTCAACAGGTCAGTCAATGGTTCGGCTACATCTTGTTTCTCAGATAAGTGTCCTACTTTTATCTGAAGATTTTGTAGTATCTGAGAGTTTTCCAAGGGAATCTCAGGAGGATTAGGCAGGTTATCAGGAGGCTCTTCCGATTTTATTGTGGTAGAGCTGCAAGCTGGAATTGGATCTCTGGAATGATAAGGTTTTAAGGTATTTATGTGACAGAGACGGGAACTCTTTCTTCTGTCTGGAGTTTTGATTATGTAGTTGAGATCACTGGCTCTGGACAAGACTTCACAGGGTCCTTTGTATTTAGCCTGCAATGGATCTCCTGGTATGGGAAGATAAAGTAACACTTGATCTCCTGGAGAGAAAGTTCTAAGTTTAGAATTTTTATCATACCGACCTTTCATTTCTCGTTGAGCATTCGCCAAGTTCTCTCTTGCCAACTTCCAAGCTTCTAACAACTTCTCGGTGACCTGGGACACGTATTTCAAAGAAGGAACTGGTGGTTCTTCTTTCATCCATTGTTCATGAAGTATCTTTAGGGGACCACGGACTTCATGACCGAAGACTAATTCTGACGGGCTGAATCCAAGGCTTTCTTGAATTGTTGTTCGGGTGGCGAACAACAAAAAGGGGAGTCCGTCTTCCCAATTTCGAGTGTTCTCAGCACTCGAGATTCTTAACATTGTCTTGAGCGTTTGGTGAAAGCGCTCTAGAGCACCTTGTGATTGAGGATGATAGGCGGAGGAAGTTACATGATTTATACCTAGTGTTACAAGAGTTTCTCTAAACTTGTTGGAAAGAAAATTACTTCCTTGATCACTTTGAATGTTCTTGGGAAATCCTACCATAGTGAAATATTTCAACATTTCTCTGATTATGTTTTGAGCTTTAATATTTTTCAGAGGAATTGCTTCTGGAAAACGAGTGCTCATACACATGATTGTGAGAATGTACTGATTTCCTTTACTTGAAGGAGGTAAAGGTCCTACACAGTCAATAAGAACTTTTTTAAATGGCTCTTCCATTACAGGAATGGGATGGAGTGGAGCTTCTACAATTTTCTGGTTGGGCTTACCTACAAGTTGACATGTATGACATGTTTTACAATATTGGGCAACATCTTTGACAACCGTGGGCCAATGGAAATGTTGGGTTATGTTGAACAAGGTCTTTCTTACCCCTAAGTGACCTGCTAAGGGAGTATCATGAGCCAATCTTAGAACATTATTCCTGAAACCAAGAGGGAGGACTATTTGATTCCTTACTTGCCATGGCTGGTCAGCGGTTGCGGTGGATGCTCTCCATTTTCGCATTAGGACTCCGTTTTCTATATAGAAACCTCGTGACATATTTTCAACTTCTTCTGGAGAAGAAACAATCTCGTACAAATTTTTAAGAGAAGGATCTGACTTCTGTTCTTTGATTAATTCTGCTCTAGATAGAGAAACTGGTGAAGAAGAAGATGGGTCAGTTTGGGAGAATAGGGATTCTAAATTATAGGTCTCCTCTTCAGATTTCTTGTACTGAGATCTGGTTACAGCACAAGCGGGAAACAACTGTAAGTTATCTGAAGGTTCTACTGAGGTCTTAGGGTTATTTGTTATTAAGGGAGAAATGACTTTGCTTCCAGCGATGTCATTGGCCAACAATAAGGATATTCCTACTATGGGAAGAGAGTCTACTACTGCTACTTTAACTTTCCGGTTGTTAAATCAGACCGCAAGAAAAACATTATGTAATGGACATTTTATAATTCCTCCAACTCCTTCTATCAATATATCATAACCTGTATATGACTCACCCAGATTCTGCAAGACAGAATTTAAAATCAGACTTTGCTTTGCTCCTGTGTCTCGGAGTATGGAAATAGGATATTGTTGTGAACTACTACTATGAGATATAGTTCCTGAAGATACAAATGGTTTGAAACAAGGATCATGATCTGATGAGGGGGGTTCTACATTACTTGACAATACCGGCTTCTTTGGTAGTTTATCCTGAATAGAGGATTTTGAATCGTCTGATTTTATATTACTTACAAGAGTTGGTGTCTTATTGGAGAATGAGGGTGTCAGTCTCTTTCTGCAATTAGAAATGTGATGGCCAACCTGTTTACAATATGAACAAATTACAGGGGGATTAGTCTTAAACCTTTCCATTCTTTGCCAAGGTTGGTTTGGAGGATATTGATTGAAATCAGACCTGTAACTGAAATGTGATGGGCTAGACTGATTTTCAAAGTGTTTCTTTGGGGACCAAGGATCAGAGTATTTTGTTGAATCTGGAATATATGACTTTGACTTTTGGGATTCCATTTGTCTTGACTTAGGTTTATGATTTAGTGTGAACTCATCAGCCAATACAGCAGCTTTAGTTAAAGTTTCGGGAACATGATCATCTATAAAAATCCTAAGATCTGTCTCTAAGGTATTCTTAAACTGCTCCAACAAAATCAACTGTTTAAGTCTATCTAAGGTGTCCGTTTCACTAGCCAAACACCACCTATTTTATAACCTCTCTTGTTGAGCCGCATATTCTACGTATGTTAACTGAGGTGTCTTCCTATAATTACGGAATTTCTGTCTATAGGCCTCTGGTATTAGTTCATAAGCTTTTAAAATACAAGCTTTCATATTATCATACTCGCTTTCTGCTTCTGAAAGAGAAGTATAAATTTGCTGAGCCTTACCCTTAAATTGTGTTTGAATGATTAATGGCCAATTTTCTTTAGGGATTTGTAATTGTTGCGCCAATTTTTCCCACTGAAGAAAGAAAATTTCTGGCTCTCCTTCTGAAAATTGGGGTAGAAGTTTTACATACTTGGAAATATCTATATGACCTTCCTGAACTACGGGTTGTCTATCAACAATCCTAGCTTCTACTTCTGTCTTCTTTAATTCTAACTCTACTTGTTTCACTTTAGCTTCCTCTTCTCTAGCTTTAAATTCTGCCAATTTGATTTTAGTTTCCTCTTCTCTAGCTTTAAATTCTGCCTCAATTTGCATTTGTTTCAGTTTAGTTTCCTCCTCTTTAGCTACTTGTTTCACCTTAGCTTCCTCTTCTCTAGCTCTAAATTCTGCCTCAATTTGCATTTGTTTCAGTTTAGTTTCCTCCTCTTTAGCTTTAAATTCTGCCTCAATTTGCATTTGTTTCAGTTTAGCTTCCTCCTCAATTTCTACTCTCCTGACCTTTAATTCAATCTCCTTAATCTTAAGTTCGGTTAGTCGTGCCTCTATTTCTAACCTATTTGAAGGAATTTGTATAGCTGTAATCTCTTCTGGAGATAAGATCTCATCTTCGATCAGATTTTCAACGAGTTCCTGAAGTATTTTTTTCTTTCGCAAACTTGTATCAATGTCTACTCCAAAGTGCTTGCCTATTTCTATCAAAGTGTCTTTAGTTTGTTTCTTTAAGAAACTTACCTTGGGATTTTGAACGAATTCTTGAACTATATCATCCATCTCTATAAGAATGTGTTAAATACCTGATCCAATATCCTTGGCAAGGTTCGCCACTTTGTTACGGGCGGCTGGTATGTGAAGAGACGTTACGTATAACGTCTAAGTGCTTAAGAACCAGCGCACTTCTAGAAGCCACTGTAGGACTGAACTATCTGGTCAGGGCCTAGATAATTCGTAAGACTAGAAGTAAAGGTAACAAAGAAGATTCCAGGAAAGGAATATTAAACTAGCGATAAAACTAGTAAACGAAATTATTAATGGAAAATATTTACAGGCAATCAACACAAAAGAGAATGGGCAGTAGGGTCAATGGGACCGTACATGATTATGAGAATATGGAAATTATCGTTCAAATAAGAAACACAAGATACGTATACAATATGGTACTATCTAAGTACACAGAGATCAGGAACATGCATCAAAATAAGTAATAAGTACAAATATAAGTAAAGTAATGCAATGTATATCAGACACGTAATGTAGGCAAAAAGGGTGATCACTTCACACCAATCGTCTCATGAATCTAAACCTTCTAGTTTTTATCAAGAGATCAATATGTGGGAATATGACAAGGAGTCAGCGAGTTCCACCGCTTATATACCATTGGACCGGAAGCCGGATACTTCCGGTTAAGGGTGCGGGTGAGGAGGAGGGTAAGTTAACACGTCAACATGGGTAGTTTTAGGACCCTCGACTCGCTTGAACAATCTATTTATTTAGTAACTGTCAAATCTGTGCGCTCCGAACTATTCAGGATTTCGCTTGTCTGTTTGTTCTACAAGAGTGCGCACCTCTCCGCACGTAGGCAAGATTACATATAGTGGACGGGCGCTACTGCTTAACATTGTTACAATACATACATAGACAAGAAATATGAACATAGTTATGTAATACAAAGGAACACAATTCTATAACATAATTACACATATGACGTAATATCTAATATTACGTTACAATATATATATATACATATATATACATATATATATACATATATATACATTAATTTATTTATTTAATCAACAATACAACTTGTGCGCTTACTATCATAGTGTGTCGCCTTTCTTGAATATAGTTATGTAAATTGCCTGTAGATATTGTTGCATTAAAAAAATCACGAAGAAATTTGCGAGACTAATGAATGGGCTTAGGATTATATACTCAAGGATATTAGCATAAGGTCATACTATAATTGAGCATCTTTATCGTGTTCGAACGCTAACACTAGTGGTACAAACATATGTTAATCAAATAGACATTGATGATAGTCTTGGATATAATTGAGAAACTAATATTTTTTCGAATATTTTTCTAAAAAAAAAAAATAATTTTGTACTGCCGTGGGCATTAGCTATTGTTATGTCAAATACTAAAAACTGAAGTTTATACTTTGTACAATTAACCACTGCGAAGCGTAGGCTTTTGGAAGGAAACCTACCAGAGTCAGCCAAAATAAAATGCATACGTGCGACAACACTTTTTAATGGTTTACATTCAGGAGGTGCAATACCACTGGTACTACTTGCGCGATTTGGAATTAAGTACCAGAGGGCAGGAAGAAGACATCCTCATCTTTCAGTTTTGAGAGTCCAAGTGTTACATGAGTCGATTCTGTAAAATAATACGAGTTCCAAAGCCTCATAAGGGCAGGGAAGAATCCCAAATAGTTGTATAATTACCATTTTACCCCAGCCATTAAAATTATATGATGCCAACTCTATTTAGAAAGAAAATATACAGGAACTAAATGTAATGTTGTCCTCCAAATACTGGAGCCCTAAAGCGCCCCTGGGTGGGTTGAGGACTTGTCAAATGTCCTAATATATAATGAGGTTCTTCTACCCTTCCTCCCTCCCTGTCTTTCGTTCCCTCCCTTTTTAATTCCCCTGACCTCTGCCCTCACTATCGTTCTCCTCTCCTCTTACCTCCCCTTATCTTATTTGTCTCACCATCTCTCTTGCTCTCCCTTCTTCATCTCTTCCTCTCTCCCACCCTATTCCCAATTCGCATGCGTAGAGATGCATTTATATGTGGTGACAAGTGTATCCACGCCTCTGCCGCGCCTTGACGCCCATTTTCAACCATTCCCTTCAGGAGCTGAATTATACTTGGCTTCATATGGAGAGGAATGCGGAGGGTAGAGAATGGGTGGAAGATAGAGGGAATGTCATCATTGGATGTGGGACAAATGGAATGAAATTGCTGCTAGGACGGTTACGAATAGAAGTACAGAGCTAATTATCAAACTCTATCTAGCGTTAGTTAGACCCATCCTTGATTATCCGGAACAGTTTTGGTCTTCGTCTTATAGAATGGACATCAATTCAATAGAATCAGTACAGAGGAGAATAACCAAAATGATACATGAGTTCAGAAATTTATCTTATGAAGAGAGGTTTAGGCACCCTAACTTACATTTTCTGGAAAGACGGAGGGTGCGTGGTGATCTAATAGAGGTGTTTAAGTGGATCAAAGGCTTTAACAAGGGTGACACGAACAAGGGTAAGACTCGCAGTAATAGATTGAAATTTGACAATTTCAGATTTATGAGGGAAACAGTCAATAATTTGTTTACTAATAGGGAGGTCAACGAATGCAATAGACTTAGTAACCATGTAGAGGGCGTTGAAACTATCGGTTGTTTTATGAATAGGTTAGACAACTTTATGGATGAGGATGACAGGTGGTAATGGACATGGAACTGCCTTATGGTCACTTGCAGTCTCCTTCATTCTTATGTTCTTTTGTTCTTAATGGAAATGATAAAATCTAGGAAGATGAGCTACAAAATGTGGATAAGGAAGCAAGCATAGGCTGAAGGAGAGTGTTTATTAAGGGCGATAGGAGGGGTGTGTGAGTGGAAGAAGTGTGTTTAAGAGCAGCGGGGGAATGAGTTGTGATGAGTAGAATGTGGAGTTGTTGTCGACGGAAAGAGGAAGGACTTCCTAGCGAGGGGTAACAACGTTGGGAAAGTGAGTACAGCAGAGGGGTTGGCGGCGCCGACGGCGACAGTGGCGGAGGGAAATATCAGGCCCACCTCCAGGATTCCCTTCCTCTTTATGAAAGAGATCAATTTTTTATAATTAAATAATCAACATCACTGTTGGCTTTAATCAACAGTAATGTCTCCCTCTATAAGCGTACTGTTTTTAACTTTTTCTGGCTCGTGGTTTTATTGAGTTTACAATGGATTAATATGGAAATAAATTACAGGAGACCTCTTGGTTCATAACGACGTCTGATATACTGTAGTTTAAACAAAATAAAATGAACAGACACATAGACATTACAACATATTGTTTAGGTTTTTATCCAGATGAATTTTAAAACTTCGACCTGCTCAACATGCCTCTGTTGAAAGTTTATTCCATCCATTGACCATGAGCGAATTTTTTTTTATCCAGCTCTATATTAAATATACATCAGTTTCATAAGGAACGTCGAAAGGGATGAGCCTACACTTACGATTAGATGATGTACATGCTCTCTAGATAATTTCATTTGTGACGAATGCCAGGCAGACAAACTCATTTAGCTGAGTGGCGGATTTAGAATAAAGTGAAATCTCGATCGGGTGCCCTTGAACCTTCATCTTCGGTAACGTCCTTCGATTTTTTTTTTTTTTTTTCAGTTGGTATGTAGACTTGAGATAAAATGAGAGATCAACCGCTCAAGCCCAAATTTCCTCAAATCAATAAAATCGTCGCCTGGTATTAGTCAGAAAATTAACCAGAAAACACGTCATCTTGTAATTTATCTTATGGTCGCCGGTAATCTTATTAAGCTACAGGGAATACAACAGGGCTGTGAGAATCAACACCGTGTGAGATCAAAACCTTTATTGGTACTATTAGTACCAATAAAGGTTTCGATCTCACACGGTGTTGATTCTCACAGTCTTGTCGACTTTTGCCATTGTGTTTCAATACAACAGGGGGTAAAACACGCATTTCAATTAATCCATCCAAGGAAGTTACCAATGTACAATGTAGTCTGGCTACCATCAGACAATTCTATTTATCTACGGAAAACAAACGATGCACCTCCTCCAAGACTTGAACACCTAGTATGGTTAATATATAAGGGGCGATTAATCATTGCAACGACTTTTTTGTCTGCCTTCTCAAGATTCTATTCAGCTGGAGGTAACCTAATGTCTCCACTAGGTCAAATTACTAGTTTTATTGCATTGTGAGATGTGTCGACGTGGCACATCGAAGTTCAAAACAACGTGCTTAAGCCCTTTTGCTTTGAAGATCATTCCCTTTAGCTAATTGAATAGTCTGGTGACAGTTATGGTCATAATAAAATTGTAAAAAAAAAAAAAAAAAAAAAAAAAAAAAAAAAAAAAAAAAAAAAACTTTGGTGTGTCCTTTGCCTTTATGATTATATTCTGGCAAAGTAAGGGGCAAATCATGTCCTGAACAAAGACCTTTGGTCGACTGAAACTCCGTTTAGGCTCAGGGTTCATTCCTCCATCTGCGTAATAAATTCAGCAGCTGATTGCAACACAGAAATTCGTAAAAAGGTCCAAGGTATTGAAGTGGTTTGCGCGTGCTCGGTTCCCTCGACCCTCTCCCCCTCCCTTTCCTTCCTCCTCTCAATCCTGGTTTCCTGTCTTTCCTCCTCCCCTCCTTTGCCAACTCCCTATCTCCGGTTACCTCGCTCTTCCCCCACAAGGCTCCCTACCGGCTTCCTGACCCTCTCCGTTGCCCTCCCTCACCCCCCCCCCTTTACTTTCTGTTCTCCATCCTGTCCCTAGTTCACCTCTGCTGCATGAACCTCTTCCATTTCCAGTCCCATTCCACTCCCTTTCCACCTCCTCCTTATTTTCCCCTTCCCCTTCATCCCTTCTCACGCACCCTCACCAAATACTTCACCCCGCTCCCTAGCCTCTCATATAAAATTAGTACAAAATATACATTAACTGTATATCTATCTTCTAGATCCTGATACTGTCCCTATACCTTTCACTTTTTCTTGTCTATTCTTCCCTTCCCCCCTTCCTTTCCGTCCCAGCTACACTATGAGCCCCCACCCTCCCGCAATTTCCTCCCTTCCCCCCACAAACACTCTAGCAGGTTCATAGAGGGGCGGAGTTCCGGCATACATATTCAGTATGTGATTGCATTTATTACAGATACGCAGCAAATTCTATTGATGTCCAAACAGTGTTAGCATTGTAATGAAGACTGTTGAACACGGCATTAGCTGGACGCCTCCCCCACTTCACACCACGTGTCCCCTGCGCACTCTCTTACTTCCTGCGGCCATGTTGCCCCTCGCTGCCCCCAGCGCAGTATACTTTTTTAATCTGTCCCTACCGACGTAGAGTGAGAGAGGAAAGTTCTGCCATCCCCCCCTGGATTTAGCTAATCAAAATTAAATCCGAAAACTTTTAAATTAAAGTATGTCTACTCGACTAATTATTCTTTTAGGAAAACTATCATAAAAATGCACACGTCCTTACACACACAAGTGTGTGTAAGTGGTGTCCCGCAGGGATCAGTACTGGCCCCGATCATGTTTGCCATAAACATAAATGACATGGATGAAGGAGGAGAGTGTTATATGAATTTCTTTGCAGACGTCGCAAAAAATACCAAAAGAAAGTAAAAACGGAGGATTGCAACTCATTACAACAAGACTTGGACAAGATCTGGAAATGGACTCAAAAGTGGGAAGTGAAATTCAATATCAAGAAATGTAGTATAATGGAATTTGGAAAAAGTAAAAACAGAATATCGAGAGATTATAAAATTGGCGAAGAAGAGGTCAAAAAAGTATACTAGGAAAAAGACATTGTAGTGATGATCAGCAAACACTTGACACCGGATAAGCATATTAATAAAATAGTCGGACAAACCTACAATTTATTGAGGTAAATAAAAGTGGCATTAGCCTATTTGGACGAGGAAATTATAAAAAACTACACTAATGAGACCAAAACTCGAGTACGCAGCAACACCATGGACACCCAGTACCAAACAGAATATAGAAAAATTAGAAAGAATACAAAGAGCAACAACAAAACTGGCACCAACTCTTTCCAAAATGACATATGAACAAAGACTGTCCAAATTAGAATTACCAACTCTGGAACAAAGAAGGGAAAGAGGAGACCTACTAACTATCTATAGAATTATGAATGGAATGGAAATCTTAGATAAGAATGATTTATTGAAATGGGACAATGGAAAAACAAGAGAACACGAAAAGAAACTAAAAAAAGATAATTACAGAAGAGATCTGAAAAAAAGCTTCCCACACAGAGTGATAGATACTTGGAACAAATTAGACAAAGAAACAGTGTGTGCAAACACTATTCAAGATTTTAAGAAAAAACTTGATGCTGAGAGATACAAAGACGGGTTCACCACGAGCATAGCTCCCTTCCCGTATAATACAACTAGGTAAATAAATACAATCACACACACGCATAAACACACACACACACACACACACACACACACACACACACACACACACACACACACACACACACACACACACACACACACACACACAAACACACACACACACACACACACACACACACACACACACACACACACACACACACACACACACACACACACACACACACACACACACACACACACACACACACACACACACACACACACACACACATATATATATATATATATATATACACACACATATCTATATACCAAGATCTTTTCCCCTCTAACAGGGAGCGAGCTTGTCAAAGTCACGCATCTTCTCCCACCCATTCCACTCTCCATCCACCATCCTTTTTTTCCTTCTCATCTCAGCTCCTCATGGATGATGGGTCATCCCTGTACCCCGCCTACAGTCCTGGGTCAGAAGAGATGCAGCAAAATACAGTACATCTAGAGGAAGTCTGTTTTACTTAATCGCTTACCCCCTTTCTTCGTCCCCTCATGCAGAAAAAGAGAAGACGGGGAAAAATTCCCTCGGGCTGCATCAAAATATTCACAGATAAGCACCCTCTACCCTCCATCCCTCGCCCTCCCTTCCTTGTATAACAATATAATCTATACACAGCTAATCTCCACTTATTCCTATTTCCTGTCTTCTCCCTTCCTTACTCAACAGACATTCCCGTCTTGCTCAATGCCTCCTTCATTCCATCCATTCATCTCATCCTTGGTCGTCCCCTCAAATCCACTCTCTCTACCTCTGCATTCCACACCTCCTTCTTCAGTCATTTTCCATGTGTCCAAACCATCCCAATATTCTTTCATCAGCCTCATATGTCATCTTTTTCACTCCCGCTCTCCTCCTCACCTCCTAGTTTCTCACTCTATCCAACCTAGTAATCCCTACTATACTTCTTAGACATTCCATCTCAAACACATTCGGAATTTTCCTCTCTGCCTACTTAAATTCCAAGTCTTTATCTCGATACAATGTCGTCGTCACAATCACCCCTAAATAAAATCTCCTATTTGTATCCATTTCCAAATGAATACTTCTCATGACAGTAAGGCATTTACTTGCTTCTCTCAATCTACAAATTATCTCTAGCTCTACTTCACACAAGTGTGTGCGTGTTTGTATGTGTATGCTCATTATTTTCTATTGTCTTGGATATTCCTAACACTATATTTACGTTGTGATACCCTTATTTTCATATTTTTTCTGTTGTTCCAATATAAAACATGTTGCACCCTCTACATGGAATTTTATGTACAACCCCTCTGTTGTTGAGTGTACACATTTCGATTAGGGTTCTCTTGAGGGTATTTTCATGATCGAATACTACCTTATATCTACCTCAAAGAAAAAATTCATGGAAAGGAATAATAAGTTTCCTTTTCATTATTCTGAGTTCGTGGTTTCTCTTTATTTTAATTAAAAGAAAGATTTCTTAGCGGTTATGTAGCCCTTGTCCTAAATATGGAAGGGATATCTTATTTTTCCTCTAAAATTTAGGGTCTAAACACCTGCAAAAAAGATCTTTTAGGTTTGATACGATAGAATTATAATGAATATGACTATATGTTTTTGTGTTTTCTATTAATTTCTGCCTTCAAAATTATTTTTATTTCTGATTACTTAGAAAGAAAGAAAAAGTTCTACCTCTTGAATAAACAAAATCTCACGGAATAATAAAAGTAATTGATAAAAAAGTACAATTAAAGGGACAACAAATAGGAAGTAAATGTGGAGAACTAAAAATTACTGAAAATGTGAAAAAAAATACTAAATGCTTTTTCATTAACAAGTACTTGTCCAAGACAAGATTCAAGTCTGCAACTCCAGAAAACTGAAAAATAACTCAAAATACAAGAGAAATCTAACCAGATACAGATCCCAAACACCATTCTTCATCAGAAACGTAGAAGAGGTATTAAGAAACGAAAGAAAAGATCCTACCAGAAGTTTTAAATAAGCTCTCAAATATTCATCTAAACTCTGAAGCATCTCAATTGAAATACAATGAATATTTTTATCATATTTTCACCCACTCCTGGCTATACAACAAAGCCCCAACTATTTGAAAAAGAACCCACATGATACATATTAAATCTAAACAAAACCTAAGAAAACCCAGCATCCTACATACCAATCTCGTTACTAAATTCACTATCAAAGTTAATGTAAAGACTAATCATGGAAAGAAACATAAAAAATCTACCTTCTTCCCCTAACGAACACAAATTCAAGGAGGGGACAACTCTTCTAGCACACTCCAAACAAACATCACACAATGCAAAGTCAAAACAAGGAAAAAAGTTCTCTCGGCCAATCCAGGAATATAAAAACAATACGAGGAATTAAGTTCTCTCAGTTAATCTAGGGGGTGTTTAAATGCTAGAGTATAATAACAGTACAAGAAAATTTATATGTTGAAAAATTAATCTACTCAAAATTAATCATGAACCATAGATTGCAATCATTATCAGCAACACACCGTAGTAAAACAAATACGACTACTGAATGATAGTAAAGGAATAATTAACCATTTTCATGTACCCTCTGGAAACAAGTGTCTCGATAATGAGAGACAAAAGAGGTAAGAACAAATGATATACCTGAACTAATTTTCAGTGAAGTAACGGCGCAATACAAATTGAGGGTTCTTTTGGTGGGTAGAATCGTAGCAAGTCCAAATGCAAAATACTTCTGGACGAGAACAGCGATGGCTGGCAGACTAGAAGAGATGTTGAAATGAGATTATGATAAGGATTATCCAGCAGTTCACAGAAGTGGTGAGGGGGCTTCCCTATTCGCCTGCTGACCTAGTTCTGCCTTTCGGTGGTGAGGGAGGGGGGTTTTCACCCACCTTTCATCACTGTTACCCGCCTTTGTCCCTTTCGTCACTTTCTTCGCCCCCCCCTTATTTTAATTTTGTTATTACTGTCTTTGTTTCCCGATGTTTCTTCTCTTTCCACTTGTAGGCCTGTCCATTTTTATTGCACTTGCGGTCCTCACTTATGAATAAAGGACATCACATATTTTAGTTGGTAGGCCCTGTTGCCTCCAATCATTCCACTTTGTCAAATTTTAGACTGTTAGTTATAAAAATATGTTTAGGGGAATTAAATTGTACATTTCTGCTGTATCTTTCTCGAGTAAATTCTTATACAGCGCGTTCCCAAGGAATCCCACGAGACCACGTATGCAAGATCCTACATGAGCTTTGTGGTGATGTAATGCTTTCTTTAGTCCAATGATCTTTAACTTTATATTCAAAATCCTCCACAAAGGGCATGATCTTACAATCGTGAACCAATTGAATTTTCCCTCCACCCTTTCACCAATCAGATTCGTTGTTACAACTCTATATGGCAATATTTTTTACTCAGGCAATCTCGAATCTCTGCATATCTGACTTAGGTTACAAGTAATACTAAGTCAGCAATTCAATCGGGCCCCCGTCATTGTTTATAAATACAAAGTGGAAAGCAAACTTATGCAACTCATTCGCTCGCTGGCCATATTATCTATAAGCACCTAAATCATAAAATGTAACACTAGTCTTCTGCCTTTCATTCTACCATCTTTTATACCAGCCTCTTACAAGGATATTTATACACAAATACTGCCAACGTCTCTCTCACGCGCGCAGTGCTTCACGCGTCATGACGTCGCACCAATTGGGTCACTTCCACAAACTGCGTTCTTACACCAGCAATGACGTTGTTTTGACCATTTGCGTCCTTATACCACCAATGATGTTGTTACGAGCATATGCCTCTTTACATCATCCCTGGGACAAGAATCTACTAGGAGTATATTACTACATATTAATACAGTATGAAACAAGAGAAAAATATAAAAGAAAGAAATGGAAAGTTAACACGGAATTAACAAGAGGACCTGCTCAAGAGATCGGCACTTAATTGTCTTTCCCAGCCATGTGAATGACTGAAAACTTGTAGGCCTGATGAGCTGAAGCCCAACAAAAAATCTAAAACATTTACTTTTAAAAATACTTATATACAAAAGAGGTTTATGGTCAACTTCTAAAACAAATTCTTTATCACGAAGAGAAAAATCAAACCTAGAGGTGGAGAAAACAACTGCAAGACATTCCCCTTCGATTGTTGAGTATCTCTTCTCTCGATCAGGAATTGTCTTACTGGTATAGGCGATAAGGTGAGGACATTCTTTATAACACTGCAGCAGAACAGCTCCCAGACCATGAAGAGAAGCATCAATCCTTACAACGAAGGTCACATTGGGATTAGGCAACCGCAAGAGAGGCTGTTAGGATATGGCAGCTTTTAAATGGCAAAAGCGCTCCAAAATACCTTATGTCTAAGAAAGAAGTTCTGGGCTAGTCCTCCTTATAAGGCCAGATAAGGGGCCGGTATAGTCAGAGGCCTGAGGGATAAACATTTTATAAAGGGAGATTAGACCAAGAAAAGTCCTTAGTAACTTCTGACTGGCTGGTGGAGGTATGCTTGTTATAGCTTTAATATTGCTATACTGAGGTCGTAAAGAATTTACGTCCAGCACGAAGCCTAGGTTTTGGATGGAAGTAGCACCAAACCGACACTTGACGATCAGATGTTGATCCCATAGACGTTCAAAGATGCGGTGGAGAGTTTCAAGATGTTCATGCCAGCATGCAGAGAATACAAAGATGTAAAAATAAAAACACATTTGGTAAGGCAGCTAACACTTGTCACATCAAGCGGATGTAGATGACATACGTTACCAATTCAAACGTCACTCGGCAACATTCCATTAAGCCTAGGTGAAAGGGAAAAGGTGTCAAAATTTTGGTTATGTCTGAAAGAGTTACCTGGTAGTAAACCTTGCAGAGGTTCAGTTTACTGAAGTAGTTAGCGCCAGAGAACTTGTAAAGATCTTCTTTCATGCTACAAGTAGGTTCGGCATGGAATACGGTGACCTAATTCAGTTTGCGATAGTCAATGGCCATCCTGTAGGACCCATTAGTTTTCTTTACCATGAGGACAGGTGAACAATTAGGAGAGAATAATCGTCTGATGATCCCTCGTTGGAAGAGGGTCGCGACCTTCTTCTCGAAGACAGGCCTTAGATGGATGGGCACTGGATACACTTTGACTTATATCCTGTCTGTAGTGGTTAAAGCTATGTCATGGGTAAGGGTGGATGTACACCTGGGTTCGTTGGAGAAAACATCCTGGAATCTACCCATTAGTTTTTGAAGCTGGAATAGTTGGTCCTGATTGAGTTTTCCAATTTCAGGGCTGTCAGTAGGAGATGGAAACATACCATCTGGTGTTAAGGGCAGCTGCAAACTAGAATCATAGTAAAGGTCTCCTTCCTCGATGATAGATGCCTTCTCGTCCCTTGGAACGGTAAATTCCTCCATGGTAGAAGTTTCGTCCATTACTTTCAATTTCTGTACATAGGCCCTGCAGTCTGGGTCCCCGAGGACTCTCAATACGATAATCTACCTCACCACGCCTCTCCAGTACCTTATAGGGTCCGTTCTAAGTATCTAGGAATTTACTGGTAACACTAAGCAGAAGTACCAGCACTTCATCACCTGACATAAATTGGCGGTCTCGTGACTTAAGATCGAAATAAGTCTTGTATCGGGAACTACTAATGTCAGCATGTTGGGCAGCAGTTTGGGAACACTAAGCCAGTTTCTTCTGCAATACGATGACATACTGGAATCTGGTCTCTTCGTCTTCGTGGAGGGTGCGATCTTCCCACAGATCTTTCAAAACGAACATACAACAATTCAAAGACTGAAAACCCAGTCTGGTCGCTTGGAAATTAACTGAAGGCAAACAATGTAGGATTTAGATAACTATGCCCCTCACGTGGCTTTTCTGCACGTAACTTACAGACTGTATGGACCTTGAGAGGTCCATACAGTCTCTCGATTCTAAAATTTCTACAAGGGAAAGGGAATGGTAAAGATAGGTTTCACATCCAGAACCTCGTGAAGTTCGCTCATCAAATTAGACGTAAAAAGGGTCGCGCGGTCAGATAGTATTTCTCGAGGAATCTCAACTCTCGAGAAAACAATTAACAAGGCTTTAGCGACGGAGGTGGAATCTGTCCTTTAAAGGTACAGCTTCAGGAAACCCAGTAGCAAAATCAATGAGGATAAGGATGTACCTGTGTCCGTTGGAAGATGACGGAGAAAGTGGTCCGACCAAGTTGATGGTACATACATTTACCAAAGGCTTTTTCCCCCTTACACGGAGGGTAGCCAAAAAGAAAAAGGCATAGAACCCACTCACACCCATTCCATTTCCTATATATTCCACTCCCCTCCACCCTCCTCTATCCCATCTTGGCACCTCCTGGATGACAGGTCATCCCTGCATCCCGTCCACTGCACTGGGTCAGAAGCAGTGTCGCAAGACACAGCACATCCACAGCAAGGCCGCTTCATAACTTCGGCGACCCCCCTCCCCGTCCCCTCACGCAGAAAAGGAAATGACGGGGAGAAATCCCTTCGGGCTGCGTCAAATATTTTCTCATACATACTTCCTCACCCCCTCCCATACCCACTCCCCCTCATGCATCACAGCATCATCTATATACAACTCTTTTTCTCCATTCACCTCTGTCTTCTGTCCTCTCCCATCCTTCCTCTACAGACATTCCTCTCTTTTGTAATGCCCCTTTTACCCCATCCATTCATCTCATCCTAGAACGCACCCTCATATTCACTCCTTCCGCCTCTGCTTTCCACACTTCTTTTACTAATCAAACCAAACCATCCTAATACTCTTTCATCAACCCTATCTCCCAGCTCCCTTTCCACCCCTGTTCTCTTCACCTCCTTATTTCTCACTCTATCTAGCCTAGTAACCCCTATCATACTTTTAAGACATTTCATCTCAAACACATTCAAACCCCTTTTCTCTTCCTCTCTCATGTTCCATGTTTCTGTCCCGTACAGTGCTGTTGGCACAACTACTCCTTCATATAACCTCCTCTTAGCATCCATTCCCAGATGTCTATTTCTCATTACACTTTTTAATCCACCAAGGCATTTACTCGCTTCTCTCAATCTACATTCTACCTCCACCCCTACTCCTTCCTTTCCTGCCACAATTCGCACCCAAGTATCTAAAACTATCCACTTCCTCCAGTCTCTCACCCTTAATGCTCACTTCCAGCCTGTTGTCACTCTCTCCGCTTGTAGGTCTCATCACCTTACTTTTGACCACATATATCTTCATTTTCCTTCTTTCACACACCTTTCTCAAACTCTGTCACCAACTTCCTCAATCCCTCCTCTGATCCTGCTACAAGCGCAGTGTCGTCAGCAAACAGCAACTGGCTCACCTCCTACTTTTCTCCATTTTCTTAAATCATCTCCAACCCCTGACCCACTACCCTTGCATTCACCTCTTGCACCACCCCATCCATGTAAATGTTGAACAGCCAGGGCGATATAACACATTCCTGACAAAGTCCCACCTTTACCTCAAACCATTCACTCTCTCCATTTCTAATCCTAACACAAGCTCTACTATTCTCATAAAAACTCTTGACTGCTCTTAACAGCTTTACTACTATCCCATATATCTGCAGTACCTCCCACAGTGCCTTCCTGTCTACCCTATCGTAAGCCTTTTCCAGATCCATAGAAGCCCAAAAAAACATCCTTACCTTTTCCTATAGCTTTCTCACATATCTGTCTTACCACAAAAATCTGATCTACGCAACCCCTACCGGTCCTAAACCCATACTGTTCCTCACCAATTACTCCCTCTGTTCCCCTCCTAATCCTCTCAATCAAGACCCTCCCATAAGCCTTCCCAACTACACTCAACAAGCTGATCCCTCTGAAACTACTACACTCACACTTGTCCCCCTTTCCCTTGTAAAGCGGAACTATACAGGCACTCCTCCAGTCCTCCGGCACTCTACCCTCTCATAAACAAACATTAAATAACCTCACCAGCCAGTCCACCATAACTGTACCTCCTTTCTTCAGACATTCTGCATGGCATTCCTCCAACCTAGGTGCCTTACCTGCTCTCATCATCTTAACAGCTGCTTTCACTTCATCCTTCCCTATTTCTCCTCCATTTTCCTCACTCATCACCCTCGTTTTCTTAGCTCTTTCGACTGGAACTACCTTTCCCTCCCTATCCTCCTTCACATTTAGCAGCTCCCTAAAATACTCTGCCCACCTTCCTCTCACTGCCTTCTCTTTCATTATCATCTCTCCATCTGCACCTTTTACCTTTTCTCTTCTCTACTTGATTCACCTACTCTTCCTCTTTAAATTTCCTTCCAAAACATCTTTTTATTACTTTCAAATTTTTCTGTCATACTCTTACCCCATTTTACATCTGCTCTCCTCTTTGCTTCCTTTATCTTATGCTTAACTTTCTTTCTCTTTACTTTGTACCTCTCATACGATTCCCTCGTCCTAGTTTGTAGCCAATCTATGAATCCCTACTTCTTCTCTTCTACACCTTTCTTTGCTTCCTCATCCCACCACTCATTACCCTTCCTTCTATTTCCTCCCGCCCTTCTTGTTCCACACACCATCTTTGCAAACCTTATGACTCCCTACTTGAACCATCCCCATTCCACCTCCACTCCTAGTTCTACTCTATCCTTTACTCCCTCCCACTCCTCTTTCAGCTTCTTCTTATACTCATTCTCCTTTTTTTCTTATTTAAGCAGTTCACTCTAAGTACCTCCCTACTTTCTTCCCTTTTCCCCTTTCTCCAACTATTCTCCACTCTAAATTTTCCTTCCACCAGAACATGTACATCCTTAACTCTTCCTACCATACTCCTGGTCACCACTATATAGTGCATTAACGCTCTATCCGCCACCCTTCCATCCACCACCCTTTCACATGTGTACTTAAGCTTGACTTTCTTCTTAAACACTGTATTTGCTATCATCAACTCTCTTTCAAGACACATTTCCACCATCAATTCTTCACTACGATTTTTACCTGGAACTCCGTACTTCCCAATCACTCCGTCTATTGGTTCATTTCTTAGACTAGCATTAAGGTCTCCCAATACGACTACATTGACATTTCTCCCTAATCCCTCTATGCACTCATTTATATCTACCCTAAAATCCTCTTCTTCTCACTACCAGGCCCACATGCACTAACAAAAACCCACATCTCCCTTCCCAGTTTCACCTTCATCCACATCAACCTTGATGAAACCTCCTTCCACTCGACTACCCGCTTACTTATATCTTCACTTACTAGTATAGCCACCCCTTCTCTCCCTTGTCCCTTCTTCACTCCTGAGTACCTCCCAGCTATACTCCCAAACTCACAGTTGCCCTTTTCTTTAATTTTGGTTTCAATCAAAACCAGCACATTCATATTTCTTCTCGTATACATACTGCATATCTCTTCCCTTTTACCATATCCACGCACATTAAAAGACCAAAACCTTAGGGTACTGGTTGGAAAACTCCCAGACCCTCTTATGCTTTTTTTTTTTTTTTTTTTTTTTTTTTTTTTTTTTTTTTTTTTTTTTTTTTTTTTTTTTTTTTTTTTTTTTTTTTTTTTTTTTTTTTTTTAAATCCCATCTCCCGTCCCGTCCCGTCCCGCCTTTGACGACTCAAGTGGAACGACTTGGTGGTAGCATTCTCTTCCCCACCACGGGGTAGGCAACAAAAGGAAATGAATATTCAGAGAAATGGTACAGGGCAGTAACAAGAGGTTGGGGGACAGCATAACGGAGGGATAGTCGTAGTATTAAAGTGTCATCGTTTCTCTATAAACAGAGCTCTTGGATAAAAGGCGCATCATGATAAATAGATAAATAAATAAATAAATAAATAAATAAATAAATAAATTAATCAATCAACCAATCAATCAATCAATCAACAAAAAGAACTAAAATTACACTAATGACCACAAGCTACAAAACCAGTGCACGTTAATTATACAGATGAAATATATTAAACCAGTAAAATTGAATAAACGACACCCCCTTCAAAGGGCCACAAAAGTACCTATGAAAACGCAGGCAAAACACATCCGTGTAAACAGAAACAATCAACAAGCCTCAAAGCACAAAAAGCTAATACCTATGCGAACTAGGAACTCATTTTCGGGCCACAGATAGTGAGTGCGCACTCAAGGCTACTTACATTCCCTAGCAGATAACAGCACAAATTTTGGCAAGGTCGGCCAGTCCAGGAATATAAAAAGATACGGGGAACTTGGTTCTCTCGGTTAATCAAGGAGGTGCTCAAATGTCTGCTAGGGTATAATGATAGTGCATGACAATCTATAAGTATATTGAAAAAATACTTAATACAAAACTAGTAATTAACCATATATTACAACCATGAGTGCCAACACGTCGTAGCAAAATATACACGACTACTGACAGATAGTAAAGGAACAATTCATCTTATTTTGTTCCTTTTGGAAAAAAAGGGTCTTAATAACGAGAAACAAAAAAGGAATGTATTTTTATGCCTGTGGCCTACATCGAGTTCGGAGGCGTTGAGATAAATGAAGTTGCGTTTTCTTTCTTTAATCTCTCCATCAAACTCATCTACATCTTGGAACATTGCGTGAGGAAAAGACTGGCGTTTGCCAATGATACTATTTACATACACATGGTGGCTGTTGCCAAAACAATAAGCTACATACAATTATCAACTGACTACTCCTACAATGCGCAATACATGAACTGAGTTGACGTTCAGTATTCATGTACAGATGATTTGTTTACAAGCAATGGAAACATTAAAGATATATTAGTCGTATGATAACTTTGCAATTGTCTGCAAGGCTATAATGACAGTACATGACAATCTATAAGTATATGACAATCTATAAGTATGTTGAAAAAATACTACAAAATTAATAATTAACCATATATTACAACCATGAGTGCCAACACGCCATAGCAAAATAAACACTACTGACAGATAGTAAAGGAATAATTCATCATATTTTGTTCCTTTTGGAAAAAAAAGGGTCTTAATAACGAGAGACAAAAAAGGGATGTATTTTTGTGTCTGTGGCCTACATCGAGTTCGAAGGCGTTGAGATAATGAAGTTGCGTTTTCTTTCTTTAATCTCTCCGTCAAACTCATCTATATCTTGAAACATCGCGTGAGGAAAAGACTGGCGTTTGCCAATGGTACTATTTACATACACGTAGTGGCTGTTGCCAAAACAATGAGCTACATACAATCTATTCTCTTCTATCAACTGACTACTCCTACAATGTGCAATACATGAACTAAGTATGGACATTCAGTATTCATGTACAGGTGATTTGTCTACAAGCAATGGAAACATTAAAGATATATTAGTCATATGATGACTTTGCAATTGGCAATTTCAGAAGTAGGTGTCCGGAAACGTTTGGCCCATATGACGGCGGTGAGGTCAGACGCGCTCCGCCCAAATGACAGCAGTGGGGTCAGACACAATAAGCAGTTCCGGAGGAGTTTCCTGGAGACGTCGGACCTGACAACTTGTAGCTAATGCGTGCGCGCGTGCATGTTTACGCTAGACATCTAAAAGATTGAATATTTCCTTCAATCACATTGCAACAGATGCTCGGCTTAGCTATCACTCAATAACCACAGTGAGGTTAATGCTCAATGAATATAAGAAGTAATGCGATAATTTTGACGTAAAGTTAAATACACATACTGTTTGAGCAATGGTGGCATCGGGAAATACTAATGATAAGATAAAATTTACATGTGGAAATAGATATCATTTCCGTTCACCTAGGCAAAATTTACCCATATGAAGTTGTAGCTCGACTAAGAAGATTGTAGCCCCAAGGCATTTACTTGCCTCTCTCAATCTACATTTTACCTCCACTTCCACTCCTCCCTTTCCCGCCACATTCGTACCCAAGTATCTAAATCTATTCTCTTCCTCTAGCCTCTCTCCCTTAATACTCACTTCCAGTCTGCTGCCAATTTCTCCCCTAGTACATTTCATCACCTTACATTTATCCACATTTACCTTCAACTTCCTTCTTTCGTACACCTTCCCAAACGCTAACACTAACTTCTTTAATCCCACCTCTGATCCTACTACAAACACAGTGTCGTCAGCAAACAACAACCGGCTTGTCTCCCACTTTTCTCCATTTTCTTTAACCATCTCCTATCCCCGACCCATTACTCTTGCATCTAACTCTCGCACCACCCCATCCATGTATATATTGAACAGCAATGGCGACATAACACATCCCTGATGAAGTCCTACCTTTACCTACAGCCACTCACTCTCTCCATTTCTGATTCTAACGCAAGCTCTAACACTCTCGTAAAAACTCTTGAATACTCTTAACAGCTTTCCTCCTATCCCATATATCTCCAATACATTGCTTTCCCGTCTACCCTATCATACTCCCAAAAACATCCTTACCTTTTCCTAAATCTTTCTCACATATCTGTCTTACCACAAAAATCCGATCCACGAAAACCCCTAACTGTCCTAAACCCACACTGTTCCTCACCAGTTACTCCCTCTGTTACTCCCCTAATCCTCTCAATCAAGTCCCTCCCATAAGCCTTTCCGACTACACTTAACAAACTGATCCCTCTGAAACTACTATACTCATACTGATCCCCTTTCCCCTTGTAGAGTGGAACTATACAGGCACTCGTCCAGTCTTTTGGGACTCTCCCCTCTTTTAAACAACAATTGAATAACCCCACCAGCCAATCTCACCTTCACTGTACCTCCTTTTTTAGACATTCTGCATGACACCCATCCAACCCAGGTACCTTACCTGCTCTCATCATCTTAACGACTGTCTTCATCTCATCTTTCCTTTTTTCTACTTCATTTTCCTGACTCATCACTGTCTTTTTCTTAGTGCTTCCCACTGCAACTACCTTTTCCTCCCTATCTTACTTCACATTTAGCAACTCTATAAAATACCCTCCCCATCTTCCCCTTACTGTTTTCTCTTCCATTATCATCTCTCCATCTGCACCTTTTACCTTTTTTTCTCTACTAGATTCATCTCCTCTTCCTCTCTTAATTTCTTCCCAAAACATCTTTTTATTACTTTCAAATTTTTCTGTCATACTCTTACCCCATTTCACATCTGCTCCCCTCTTTGCCTTCTTTATCTTATGCTTTACTTCTCTTCTCTTCTCTTTGTACCTCTCACAACCCCTGGTATCAGCCAATCTGAGACTAAGAGAAACGAGACGGACGACACAAGTACGCCTTAAATACCGGCCAGATCCCCAAAAGCCAACATTCCGATCTCTCCCACTGTGAAGACAAGATCCACTTCCACGCCACTGAAAGTCATTGTGACTCGAAATCGCGATATGGCAGCCCAGATGACCTCCTACGGAGAAATCATCTCACATCTTGTAAGAGAGAATAAGTCTGTCTTGCGTAAAAAATCAACATGCTGAATATCTATCACCTTTACTGAAACACACACACACACACACACACACACACACACACACACACACACACACACACACACACACACACACACACATATATATATATATATATATATATATATATATATATATATATATATATATATATATATATATATATATCCCAACTGGGGTTTGGCTGCATGTTGTTTTGGCAAAGTAGCATACAGTTTATACTTTGGGGTCTATAAGGAGCGCCCCTACGGACCAAAACCACACATATTTTTTCTGTCATACAGGAGAACTTTGTTCACAGAGAAATGATGACACTTTTATTATACTGTATATGTCTCTCCTTTATGCTGTTCCCCAACCCCCTGTTGTTGTCCTGTACCATTTCTCTGAATATTCATTTCCTTGTTTCGCCTACCCTGTGGTGCTAATAGAATCCTGCCACCAATTACTCCCACTTGAATCGTAGGAGGCGAGAAAAACGGGACGAGGATTAGGACTAGGCATCTTTTTCCATGTAGCCCTACAGGGGACATTCTTAAAAAAAATAAAAATAAAAAAAAAAAGTAGTAAAGGCATAAGAGGATCTAAGAGTTTTCCAACTAGTACCCTAAGGTTTGGGTCTTTTAATGTGCTTGGATGTAGTACAGATGAAAGTAAAAGGAAAGAGATAGGTATCATGTTTGTGAGAAGAATGATGGATGTGTTGGCTTTGAGTGAAACTAAGTTGAGAGGAAGGGGCGAGTGTGAGTTTGGGAGTGTAGTTAGGAGGTTCTTAGGAGTGAAGAGAGGGCGAGGGAAAGAAGGGATGGCTATAGTAGTAAGTGAAGAGATAGGTAAATGTGTAGTGGAGTGGAAGGAGGTTTCTTCAAGGTTAATGTGGATGAAGGTGAAACTGGATACGGAGATGTGGGTTTTTGTAAGTGCATATGGGCCTGGTAGTAAGAAGAGTGTAGAAGAAAGGGAGGCTTTTTGGATAGATCTAAATGAGTGCATAGAGGGATTAGGGAGAAACGTCAATGTAGTACTATTGGGAGACCTTAATGCTAGGGTAGGAAATGGACCAATAAACGGAGTGGTTGGGAAGTATGGCATTCCAGGAAAGAATCGTAATGGAGAGTTGAAGGACGAGATGTGTCTAGAAAGAGAGTTGATGATAGAAAATACAGTGTTTCGGAAGAAAGTCAACATAAGTACACATGGGAGAGGGTGGTGGATGAAAGAGTGGTAGATAGAGCGTTAATGGACTATGTAGTGGTTGATAGGAGTATAATAGGAAAAGGTAAGGATTGTAAGAGGCCGATAGATAGAGGTAGACATTTAGGTAGATAGAGCGGTAGGTGGAGAGGAATGTAAATTTTATATTCACTTTATATTCGGTTCTTATGATACAATGGCCGACTGCTAGTTGCAGAGTTGCATATTTCGCTTACCGTCTTATATTTGTAAACATTGGTTGGGGTAGTTGCTGATGTGACTGAATGTAAACACAGAGCTCATTCTACTTGCGACAAATTGCTTGCGTAAACAATACTGCTTGAGACAGTACAACAGTCTTACTGATCGGAGAAAAGGGTGGAGGAGGAGAAAAATCATTGGTGCATGGAGGTAAAGTCACGCCCTAAAAGGGTGGCACTTATTCATAACGTTCAAAGTTATTGGATGAATTAAATCGTGACGTCGGAGCAGACTAGGCTTGGTGGATGTAAGAGGATCCAAGGTGGGAGTCCCTTGGTGTAGCTTGAATAACCAAGTGTAACTGATAGTGAAGAGAAAAGATAATAAAAATACGTTTAATTTACCTTTGAACTGATTAAAGGAACTGGACTAAAAATTCCACTACGAGAGTGGCATGGGTCCTACAGATGAAAAAGTGACTTACTGTAGTGTTAGTGGCAGTGAAGCTAACAAGGATGTACATGTTCTAAGGGGAGAGAGTTGGGGATATCAGATCATTTTCAGGTTGAAGGTAAGTTGAGAGTGGAGGATAGATGGAGAAAGAGGAAAGGGACAAAAGGTAGGGAGGTGCTTAGAGTGAACTGCTTAAATGAGAAAGAAAAGGAGAAGGAGTACAAGAAAAAGCTGAGAGAGGAGTGGGAGGGAGTGAAGGATAGAGTATAACTAGGAATGGAGGAGGAATGGATTACAAAGGATTACAAAGGTGGAGCATGCCGACAGAAGACCTTTTGGTCCATATCTAGGTCGGATGCGAAAAAATCATAATAATAATAAAATAATAAATAATGACTATAATAATGTAAATAACAAATAAAATACATAAATAAATCCATAGATATAGTTGAATAATATACACAGGTAAATAGTAAATAATAATAAATTGACATATAACTAATAATAAGTGAAAATCAGACAGACAAATTATAACAAAACAAAAACAAATAATATAAAATAAATTATAATCATCACAGCATCTTGGTTAGGTGTTTATCTAAATGATTCTTAAAGCTTCGAACTGAACTACATTGCACTACCTGTGCAGCAAGTTTATTCCATTGATTAACTACACGATTGGCAAAGTTGTTTCTACCTACTTCCAAATTGAATCTATTTCCGGACAGTTTGAGACCATTGTTTCTTGTCTGATTCTCATTCAATGTGAAAATTTTGTCACTTTTGATGTTGTCAATTCCCTTTAGAATCTTAAAGACCTGTATCAAGTCACCTCTGAGTCTACGCTGTTTTAGGGAAAATAGATTCATGTGCTTTAGTCGATTTTCGTATGATTTATTTTTGATATTTGGAATCAGTTTTGTGGCTCGCCGTTGTACTTTTTCCAGTCTGTCAATATCTTTAATGAGATTCGGTGACCATACGGAAACAGCATATTCCAAATGTGGACGAACTAACGATTTATATAGCTTGTTAATGAGTGATGGACTTTTGAAATCAAAAGATCACGCAATCAGTCCCAGAATCTTATTTGCTTTCTCAGAGGCTGAAATACACTGCTTGGATGATTTGAGGTCATTACTGATAATTACGCCGAGATCTTTTTCACTATCCACTTTTGTTAACGAATTTTCAAATAACCTGTAATCGTACCTACTGATATTTTTACCTATGTACATTACCTTGCATTTACTTGTGTTAAATTTCATTAGCCACTTTTCAGACCATTGCTGTAATTTATCTAAATCTACTTGAATATCTAATTGGTTTGAGTGATCATTTGCCACTCCGCACAGTTTTGTATCATCAGCAAATTTGGAAACAGTAGATTTTAGTCCATGGTCTATATAATTTATATATACTATGAATAGAAGTGGCCCAAGAACGGAACCCTGGGGAACTCCACTTGCAACATTTTTCCATCTAGAAGTTTTTCCATTTAAAACAACTCTCTGTTTTCGACCATTCAACCAATTACTAGTCCAACCTAATAAGCTACCACTTATTCCGTGTAAAGCTAATTTAGTAATTAGTCTTTCGTGTGGGACGGAATCAATAGCTTTTGCAAAGTCTAGATATATTAAATCTATATTGTTTCTTTTGTCATAATTCGAGATAACTGTGTTGTAGAATTCGAGTAAGTTAGTCACGCAAGAACGTTTTCGTCTGAAACCATGCTGGCTATCATTTATCAAACGGTTACTTTCTAAATGATGTTCGATAGCATCTCTGATGATAGTTTCCATTATTTTTCCTACGATTGAAGTCAAACTTATAGGCCTATAGTTATTTGGTTTCTTTTTGTCACCTTTTTTTGAATATGGGAGTAACGTTAGCTAGCTTCCATTCTCTTGGGACATCTCCGGATATGATGGATTTATTGAAAATAATTTCTAATGGAACAACAATCTCATTTTTCATTTCCTTTAAGATTCTTGAATGCAAACCGTCAGGCCCTGGTGTTTTATTAACTTTGAGTTTATCTATACACCTTTTAATTTTTTCTTTTGTTATATTTACCGTAGTGAGTAAGTTTACCCCAGACTTTTTACAGGTTTCAGTTTGGAATTCACTTTGAGGTGTTTCGTTTACGAATACCGAGCTAAAATAATTGTTTAAGATATTACACATTCCTTCATTTGAATATTCAAGTTGACCGTCAGCAGATAATAGTGGACCAATGTGATTCCTAACAACCTTTTTATCTCTAATGTAACTATAGAATTCTTTGGGATTCTCTTTGGATCTATCAGCGATGTTCATTTCGTATTGTCGTTTTCTTTTTCTTGTTGTCTTTTTTAAATCTCTCTGTATTGATACATAAGTTTCATAGTCATTAGATGCACCCGAGCACTTATATTTCTTATAAGCCTGTCTCTCTTTAGCAATATTTTTTTCAGTTTCTTTGTCGAGCCACCTTGGGCGAGTCTGATTTGGGGGACGTCTGTCCTTAAAAGGAATGTAAGTTTGAATCATCTTAGTGAGCGTATTTTGAAATATTTCCCACATCTGATCTACAGGTCTTTCGTTTAATTTTGCCTCCCAATCTGTAAGCTGAAGATCCTGACGTAGTCCTATGAACTGAGTTTTACTGAAATCGGGTATTTTAGAAACACAAGTATCTATTCTAAAATTGTTTAGGAGTTTGAATCTAACTAAGTTGTGATCGCTATTTGCAACAGATTCGCCGACTTCTACATGGTGATGGTTTAAGGAGGGAGTCACAAAATTTGCAAAGATGGTGTGTGGAACAAGGATGATGGGAGGAAATAGAAGGAATGGTAGTGAGTGGGTGGTGGGATGTGGAAGCAAAGAAGGGTCTAGAAGAGAAGAAGCGAACTTTAACAATTTGGTTACAAAACAGGACAAGGGAAACACGTGAGAGGTAAAAAGAAAAGGGAAGAGAAGTAAAGCATAAGATAAAGGAGGCAACGAGGAGACCAGATGTGAAATAAGGTAAGAGTATGACAAAAAAAAAAAATTGGAAGTAATAAAAAGATGTTTTGGAAAGAAATTAAAAGAGGAAGAAGAGATAAATCAAGTAGAGAAGAAAAGGTAAAAGGTGCAGATGGAGAGATGATAATGGAATAGAAGGTAGTAAGAGGAAGATGGGCAGAGTATTTTAGGGAGTTGTTAAATGTGAAGGAGGATAGGGAGGGAAAGGTAGTTGCGGTGGGAAGTGCTAAGAAAATGACCTTGATTAGTGAGAAAAATGGAGGAGATATAAGATAGGATGAAGTTAAGGCAGTTGTTAAGATAATGAGAGCAGGTAAGGCACCTGGTCTGGATGGATGTCATGCAGAATGTCTGAAAAGAGGAGGTACAGTGATGGTGAACTGGCTGGTGAGGTTATTTAATGTTTGTTTAAGAGAGGTTAGAGTACCGGAGGACTGGAGGAGTGCCTGCATAGTTCCACTTTACAAGGGAAAAGGGGACAAGAGTGAGTGTAGTAGTTTCAGAGAGGGATCAGCTTGTTGAGTGTAGTTGGGAAGGCTTATGGGAGGGTCTTGATTGAGAGGATTAGGAGAGGAACAGAGGGAGTAATTGGTGAGGAACAGTGTGGGTTTAGGACAGGTAGAGGTTGCTTAGATCATGTTTTTGTGGTAAGACAAATATGTGAGAAAGCTATAGAATAAAGGTAAGAATGTTTTTGGGGCTTTTATGGATTTGCAAAAGGCTTGTAGCAGGGTAGACAGGAAGGTACTGTAGGAGGTATTGCAGATATATGGGACAAGAGGAAAGTTTTTACGAGCTGTCAAGAGTTTTTACGAAAGTAGTAGTGCGTGTGTCAGGATTAGAAATGGAGAGAGTGAGTGGTTTGAGGTTAAGGTGAGACTTCGTCAGGGATGTGTTATGTCACCCTGGCCGTTCAATTTATACATGGATGGGGTGGTGAGAGAGGTGAATGCAAGGGTAGTGTGTCAGGGATTGGAGATGGTTAAAGAAAATGGAGGAAAGTGGGAAATAAGCCAGCTGTTGTTTGAGAACGACACTGTGCTTGTAGCAGGATCAGAGGAGGGATTGAGGAAGTTAGTGACAAAGTTTGGGAAAGTGTGTGAAAGAAGGAAGTTGAAGAAAATTTGTGTAAAAGTAAGGTGATGAGATGTACAAGGGGTGAAGGTGGCAGTAGACTGGAAGTGAGTTTTAAGGGAGAGAGACTGAAGGAAGCGGATAGCTTTAGATGTTTGGTTGCGAGTGTGGCAGGAAAGGGAGGAGCGAAGGTAGGGGTAGAATGTAGCTTGAGAGAGGCAAGTAGATGCCTTGGTGGATTAAAAGGTGTAATGAAAAATAAATATTTGGGAAGGGATGCTAAAAAGAGATTGTATGAAGGAGTGATTGTGACGACAGCACTGTATGGGTCAGGAACATGAAACATAGGAGAGGAAGACAGGAGGAAGATATGGGTTAGTAGGTTAGATATATTGAGAAACGAGGAGGTGAGGAGGAGAACGGAGGTGGAATGGGAGTTGGGTGATAGGGTTGACGAAAGAACATAAAAACATAAGAATGAAGGAGACTGCAAGAGACCATAAGGCCTACACTAGGCAGCTCCGTATCCATCACCACCTGTCATCCCCATCCATAAACTTGTCTAATCGTTTCTTAAAACAACTGATAGTTTCAGCGCTTACTACATAGTTTCTAAATTTATTCCATTTGTCGACCACCTTATTAGTAAACAAATTCTTACCTATTTCCTTTTAAATCTAAATTTGTCCAGTTTATAGCCATTACTGCGAGTCCTGCCTTGTTGTTTTAGTATGATGACCCTGTTTGCATCACCCTTGTTAAAGTCTTTGATCCACTTGAACACCTCTATTAGATCACCCCGCACTCTGCGTCTTTCCAGAGAGTGAAAGTTATGATGCCTAAGCCTCTCTTTTTAAGGCAAATTTCTGAGTCCATGTATCATTTTGGTCATTCTTCTCTGTACTGATTCTAGTGAATTGACGTCCATTCTATAGGACGGAGACCAAAACTGTACTGTATAGTCAGGGGTGGGTCTAACTATCGCTAGATGGAGTTTAATTTTTACCTCTGCACTTCTATTCGTTACCGTCATAGCAATGAAACTTATTGCTTTGTTTGCTTTATTTCTGGCGCTAATGCACTGTTTCCTGGTTTTAAGGTCCGGACTCACTAGAACTCCAAAGTCTCTCTCGCTCTTAGTTTTCTCTAAAAGCGTGTTATCTAAGCTATATCTATTTTCGGGGTTGTGTAGCCCTACGTTTATCACGCTACATTTAGAGACATTGAAGTTCATTTGCCATTTCACCGACCATGTGAACAATTTGTTAAGATCATCCTGCAGAATCTCTGCGTCGTCTCCTGACCTAATTAGGCGTCCTATTTTAGTGTCGTCCATAAACTTACTAACACCACTATCTATCCCGTCGTCTAAGTCGTTTATGTACATAATGAACAACAAGGGACCCAAAACCGAGCCGTGGGGGCCCCCACTAGTAGCATTGCCCCACCTAGATATTACTCCATTTATGGTGACCCACTGTTTTTTGTTACTAATCCAAGCTCTAATCCATTCTAACACTTTTCCTTCTATGCCATGGGCTTTGATTTTATTAATTAGTCTCTGGTGTGGCAACTTATCGAATGCTTTGCTAAAGTCAAAGTAAATAATATTGTAATTGTCATTATTATCTGACGCCTTATATACTTTAGTGTAAAAGGATAGAAGATTAGTCACACATGACTTACCCTTGGAGAAACCATGTTGTGAATCACGAATTAAATTATGTCTTTCGATGTGTTCTCTGAGTCTATTTACAAAGGCTTACAAAGGCGGAGCATGCCGACAGGAGACCTTTTGATCCATATCTAGGTCGGATGCAAAAAAAAAATCATATTAATAATAAAGTAATAAATAAAAACTATAATAATGTAAATAACAAATAAAATACATAAATAAATGCATAGGTATAGTTAAAATAATAAACAAACAGGTAAATAGTAAATGATAATAAATTGACATATAACTAATAATAAATGAAAATCAAACAGACAAAATATAACAAAACAAAAACAAATAATATAACATAAATTATAATCATTACAGCATCTTACTTAGGTATTTATCTAAATGATTCTCAAAGCTTCGAACTGAACTATATTGCACTACCTGTGCAGCAAGTTTATTCCATTCATTAACTACACGGTTGGCAAAGTTGTTTCTACTTACTTCCAAATTGAATCTATTTCCGGACAGTTTGAGACCATTGCTTCTTGTCTGATTCTCATTCAATGTGAAAATTTTGTCACTTTTGATGTCAATTCCCTTTAAAATCTTAAAGACCTGTATCAAGTCACCTCTGAGTCTACGCTTTTTTTTAGGGAAAACAGATTCATGTGTTTTAGTCGATTTTCGTATGATTTATTTTTTATATTTTGAATCAGTTTTGTGGCTCGCCGTTGTACTTTTTCCAGTCTGTCAATGTCTTTAATGAGATTCGGTGACCATACAGAAACAGCATATTCCAAATGTGGACGAACTAACGATTTATATAGCTTGTTAATGAGTGATGGACTTTTGAAATCAAAAGATCGCGCAATCAGTCCCAAAATCTTATTTGCTTTCTCAGAGGCTGAAATACGCTGCTTGAATGATTTGAGGTCGTTACTGATAATTACGCCGAGATCTTTTTCACTATCCACTTTTGTTAACGAATTTCCAAATAACTTGTAATTGTACTTACTGTTATTTTTACCTATGTGCATTACCTTGCATTTACTTGTGTTAAATTTCATTAGCCACTTTTCAGACCATTGCTGTAATTTATCTAAATCTTCTTGAATATCTAATTGGTTTGAGTGATCATTTGCCACTCCGCACAGTTTTGCGGAAATTTGGAAACAGTAGATTTTAGTCCATAGTCTATATCATCTATATATACTATGAATAGAAGTGGCCCAAGAACGGAACCCTGAGGAACTCCACTTGCAACACTTTTCCATCCAGAAGTTTTTCCATTTAAAACAACTCTCTGTTTTCGACCATTCAACCAATTACTAGTCCAACCTAATAGGCTACCACTTATTCCATGCAAAGCTAATTTAGTAAGTAGTCTTTCGTGTGGGACGGTATCAAAAGCTTTTGCAAAGTCTAGATATATTAAATCTATATTGTTTCTTTTGTCATAATTCGAGATAACTGTGTTGTAGAATTCGAGTAAGTTAGTCACGCAAGAACGTTTCCGTCTGAAACCATGCTGGCTATCATTTATCAAACGGTTACTTTCTAAATGATGTTCGATAGCATCTCTGATAATAGTTTCCATTATTTTTCCTACGATTGAAGTCAAACTTATAGGCCTATAGTTATTTGGTTTCTTTTTGTCACCTTTTTTGAATATGGGAGTAACGTTAGCTAGCTTCCATTCTCTTGGGACATCTCCGGATATGATGGATTTCTTGAAAATAATTTCTAATGGAACAACATGTAATTTTTCATTTCCTTTAAGATTCTTGGATGCCAACCATCAGGCCCTGGTGTTTTATTAACTTTGAATTTGTCTACACACCTTTTAATTTTTACTATTACTGATTCAAGCATTTTTCCTATAACTGATGTCAAACTGATTGGCCTATAGTTGCATATAGACGATTTATCTCCTTTCTTAAAAACAGGAACAACATTTGCTTGCCTCCAAGCAGTAGGCACAAAACCAGTGTCTACTGATTTATTAAATATTTCAGTTAACTGGTGGCAAATTTCAAATTTACACTCCTTTAGCATTCTCGTAAAAATTTCGTCTGGACCCGGGGATTTGTATCTTTAAGTCTTTCAATCTGCTTGACTACTTCTACTTTACTAATGATAGTAATGTTATATAGATAGTCTATCTAATGATAGACTAATTTCTTCATCCCCTCTGAAAATCTGATCGCAGTCAGGTACTTTATCTAACCTCTCATTACTAAACACCGATAGAAAATAAAAGTTAAACTCCTCGCTCATTTTTTCCTCCGATTCTATCATGACATTTTCATCGTTTTTAATTGGTCCTATTATTTCTTTATTTTTTGTTCTATAGAGATGAAAGAAACCATTTGGGTTGGATCTTGCTTGGCTAGCAACCTTAATTTCATAATTACGTTTCGCTGTACGTGTATTCTTTTTAACCAGCTTTGTCATTTCATTATATCTTGATCTAAGGTGTGTTTCCCGTTTTTTTTTTTTTTTTAGTCCTCTTTTCATTCCGATCTCATGTTTCAATCTGTCCGTCATCTATTTGGGATGATTACTATTTTTCTGTATTGACTTCAGGGGGATATATGTATTTTGTGCATTAATAATTGAATCAGTTAGATTGCTATACATTTCATCCAAATCGCTGACCTATCTATTGAGCCCTCGCCCCCAAATGACCTCACCCAAGGTATGCATATTACCCTCCGACTCGACAATGACCGAAACGTCCGCATGACATTTCATATTCATTTTCAAATAGGTTTTTATATTGTCAAAGTTTGAGCTCCTGAAGTCTGGTACTTGGATGTTATTCGTACTTTTTATTCTTCCCAAATAATATTAACTCATATTTCTTGATGATCGCTAGAGCCTAGACTATCTCCTACTTTTACGTTACTCATTAGGTGCTCATTATTAGTTAAAACTAAGTCCAGAGTATTTCCTCCTCTCTTAGGATTGGTAATCACTTGTTTTAGGAAATTATCCTGCACCACATTTAAGAATTTCTTTGTTTCCTGATCTCTTATTAAAGTTTCCCAGTCAATGTTTCTATAATTAAAATCTCCCATGATCACAACGTTTTTGTACTGGGACTGTGAATTTCATAAATCAGGGGATTAGTCTGCTCAATGCTGAGGTTAGGAGGTCTGTACAAGAGGCCAATAATAACTTTCTTATTCTTGCCTATAATCTCTACCCAAATGGATTACGTACTGTCCTCTTCCTTAATCGAATTGTTGAAAATACAGTTTACTGCATTTCTAAAGAAAACTTACACCTCCCCCACTCCTGCCAACCTTATCCTTGTGAAAAAACTTATATCCTTCTATTTCGATTTCCGGAAGGAAATGTTTATCAGCCATGTTGATCCAGGACTCAGTAATAGCTATAATATCGAAGTTCTCTACGCGTACTTTACCTCGCAGCAATTATTATTATTATTTTTTTATTATTATCACCATTTGTGGGTAAACTTTCCAGCTCCAATTTAAAAAATTCAGAAGATTTCATTGAGAAAATTAAGGATATTAGCATTTCAGGCCGTAGTTTATTAAGTCCTGATATTGTTTTTTTTGTTTTTGTTTTTACGAACATTTGTGTTAATGATGTTTTGTTCTTTCTAGAAACCAAGCTACAAGCTTTCCAAGACAAATTCCCTCTTCCGGCTCCAAAATTATTGCACTTGTACGTACCTGTGTGTCAACTAATGTTTTTTCCTTTCAAATTTTGTTTTTTAGGCAAAAGTTTGGCTGTAGCCTCCAATTTTTAGAACACGAATTCACCTCTATCAGGTCCCAATTAACAAAATTAGCTTACCCTCTGTGGTTCCTGTGTGGTGCCGTCGATTTGATTAGTGTTTAACCAAGAGCACCTCCAATGGGAGTGATCAGAGATACCCACATATGAACGATTTGGGAAATAAGAAATCAAGGTATACGCTGTCACCACCCAATCGCCTATATGGATATATCTGACCATAAATGGAAACTGCTCCTTGTTATTCACGTCTGACTCCGTCCCCTTTCCTCAGGTCGTTCGGGGTTGGTTCTGGGTAGCGAAAAGGCCTATGCCCAAGTGGGGGTAGTAAAAGAATATAAGTGAAGGTCTGCTATGTGTTAATTATTACACTGAAGCAAAAATATAGTAAGGGAATACAAAAGTATATTGTGGTTTTCTCCAACTAGACAATCTATTGATCCTTACAATATGAAAAATATATGGGTATGCGAGACATTTAATAACACAGTTTTTTTTTTTGCTTATGGGCATCATAAGTAAGGTCACAGGCACGTGGAAAAACGTAGTTATTTACGCTCCAACCTTCCGGTCACTGTATAAGTCTACTTACAATATTGTGTCTACCTTCAACCCCGTATTCTTATTAGAGAACGATCACAGACAGCATTATACTCTAAGGATTACACTCTCATAGCTAATGTATATATGCGTGACACCGTCTAACTCCTTCCACGCAGTGTTTGTGGAGTACACTCCCTTAAACCCTTTTTTTTCTGTTATCGGAATAGTTTTTGGCATCAGATTCAAAACTTAATAATAATAATAACTATCTACCTACTATATCTGCACTATATCATTTAACTCACATATTGACATTTATTTTCATTAATCTTACAGAACGTACCCATACCTGTTATCGGAATAGTTTTTGGCACCAGATTAAAATTTTAGCTGCGCACAAAAAGAACGAGACGGCTATGTGTTCGTATCTATGGGTAAACTACTAACCTCCCTGTTGTATTATTTCGTAAAACTACATTTCGCTTCTCAACACAGCCCCTAGCTGCTACAATCTCTCCCTAAATTATTTCTCTAGTGGAATCCTGAACTGAAAGTTGGGAATTTTTCCTATTACTCTTAAAATTAATGACCTTAGTTTACGCCTCTGTCAAAACGTGTTAGTGACGTCACGGGTGGGCGGAGCTACGGTGCGCCCGCTATGTTCGAGAACATTCTAATGTCGTCTCGAAGCTTTAGTTGAACCAAAATCAGCTGAAATATATTTGTAGCTATCTCCTATTGTATGTTTTTCTTCAATGATTATAGTAAGGCTCTTTGCCAACACATCTTGATAGGCAGACATAGAATAGAATAAATTCATGGTCTATTAAGGCTCTATTTTCTACTTTGCTTCTTGGTTGAGTAAAACCGTCACGACGTCCATAATACCCAGTCTCTCAAATAAATAAATAGATAAATAAAACGAAATTCCAAAAATAATATCCCTTCAAAATTCCTGTCCTTACACCTGGATAAAGCCCTCAGCCAAGCCAGAACTAGCTTTTTTAATTCCCTTTCCGCTAAGCCAAAAGAGAGACAAAATCCCCTTGTCATCTCCTTTTCAGAGTCCATTAGTCATTCGTCCAAATTTCTTCCCAAAAAGAAGGTAAATTTAATTCTTACATACATACATGTATAAATTTAATTCTTAATTATCCTAATACCATTAATGAAAATACTGTTAATGTTCACCAGATGATCTTATCCCAGGTGTTTACTCCCTTCCATGTAAATTTTGTAACCTTTCATACATAGCCAGATGAGGAGAGACCTAAGGACAAGATTGAATAAACACAAGAGATCTATTAAGTATGGTCAAGGTAATTCAGTCGTGTTTCATCACATGAACAAATATAATCACCGGATGAATTGGAATAAATATGATCTTATTTATAAACCAGGCTGCGGGTTCAGAAGGAAAATGGTGGAATCCATATTAATTGAATATTTGCCCACGATGAATATTTCCAAGGGTCAATGGACCCCAGATATAATGCCAGATTTATTTATCACTAAACAAATTGTCAACAAGTTTCCTCCCCCTGACCCGACCTCATGTCATTCTCAGGTCACATAAGAGTTCAGGTAGTGACATTCATTCATTTCCCAGTTTCCTTCCCTTTGTAAGAGGTTGCTACATAAGATAGCATTCTCCTTCCACTTTGTACTACTGAAGAGGATTACAGTTAGCAATCGAAATATATAGTTTCGCTTACTCAACTCTTACTTTCGTCCGACTGTGGTGTTAGATGTGATTTATTAATGTGTTACTACATTTCTCACCAGTGATATATATTTATGTATATATTTATGTATATATTTATGTATATATATATATATATGTGTGTGTGTCTGTGTGTATGTATATATATCACAACAAAGTTATGTCGTAGCACATTTGTAAAATAATACTGATGACCCACTTTCGGAGAAGAATAAGCGAAGATATAGAGATCTGGATATTTCGATCACTTACTGTGATCCTCTTCATTCATATCTGCTGAAGAGGATCACAGTAAGTGATCGAAATATACAGATCTCTATATCTTCGCTTATTCTTCTCCGAAAGTGGGTCATCAGTATTATATATATATATATATATATATATATATATATATATATATGTATATATAAATAAATATACATATGTATATGTGTATATACATATATATATATAAAAAATATATATATATGTGTATATACACACATATACCTATACTGTACATATATATATATATATATATATATATATATATGTATATATATATGATTTGGATGATGGAGAACATAAACACAGGGGAAGGCTTGGGACCCTAAACACTCTAACGTTTCGTTCGCGTAGAACTTCTTCAGAGAGTGTACGGAAAACTGTAATTGAAGTTTATGTACATACATACATATACCAAGGCTTTTTCCCCCTTACTTAATTATCTTTTCGGATACTTGGGAAAGGTCGTTTTTCTGGCGTGTTCTAGAATTAAAATACTAGTTTGTCTAGCTAAACTGATGAGCCCTCATCGATGGTTTGATGAATTATTAGGTGAAATATATGCTTATTCTACAATTCTTCTAGTAAATTTATCAAAACCTATATGTAGCACTTCAGCTCCTCTCCAGTTTGGTAAATGATCGAATTTTTCCGCATGAACTACTAAAGAATTATATGTCCTATGTGCTATTATGTCGTTTTTATGTTCATAAATTATTTTTCTTGGTGGCAAGTCATCAAGGGGATTAGAAAAAAAAGTGAACTAGGAAGAGAAGGCAGCGAGAGGAAGGTGGGCAGAGTATTTTAGGGAGTTGCTA
>NC_134818.1:42744404-42746904 GCF_046742065.1 Oratosquilla oratoria
AAGTGTACTAAAATTTGTAAACTGCAATATTCACGGCATAAGGAATACTATCATATTTGATTTCAGATAGAATGTATTCAGTGCAATGATCTGCTTTATTTTTTATCAATGCTACTCAGATCAGCTTAATGCCGTCCTAAACAGTTTACCGTCGTTCCTTATTATTTCAAAAGAAAAACGCTCTGTAATTCTCAGACCACATGTCAACAAAAGAGTACTAATCTTACCGCATAAAGAAAAACAAGTGAATGCTTCAAAGTTGTTCAAAGTCTTTAATTACAAAATGTAATAATAACACTATTAATCAAAGCCTTGTATACAAATCTGCAAATTGCCAAAAAAAGGTTGTTACTGAGAAACCACTTGTATATGTATATATATATATATATATATATATATATATATATATATATATATATATATATATATATATATATATATATATATATATATATATTAGTATAAATGGGCAGTAAGTTTTCTTGTCAACATATTCGATTGAAGACCAGAGCTAATTCAATATCCACTAACTTCTTAGTGATTTTTCAATTTTTCTAATAGTTTGTTTGATTCTTAAGGGGAGGTCAAACACAAGGCTTCCGAGATCCATGATGTTATTGTATCGAAAAACATAACACAAAACATAAAATACAAGCTTGTGGTTGAATCATACAACCATCTTCAGGTAAGTAAGATTACATATTCAAAACAGGAGTTTAAATACAAGTAAAAATGGGGAACTAGGAGAGTTAGGCGTCAGGTACTGGACGGAGGTAAGGTCTTTGCTTCAACAGGATGTAGCTGGACATCTGATCACAGTAGCTGGACGTTTGGCCGTTGTTGCCACGCAGCCTCTTTGTGTAGTTGTAAAGTACTAACTGTGTCTGTCTGTATATTAATGATAGGAGTGTATTATGTAATGTAGACTCTTTCTAAGATGTGTAGTTTCTTAGTGTTGTTACATTGTTTAAGTATTTTTGCATTGTTGACTAAATCTTGTCTGTTAGGAGTTTTGTTGTGTGTTTGTATCATGTGTTTGCGTATGCTTCCTTCATGGGCGTGCATTGTGAGTCTCCTGCTCACAGAGGTAGTGGTAACACCAATATAAGAAGCATTGGGGAGAAGTTTGCAACCTTCTTCGGGGCAAGAGAATTGGTACACCACATTAGTCTGTTTGAGGAGAGAGTTGTTTTTAGTCATGTTATTTCTCATTATAAGGTAAGAGACTTTTGTGTTTTTGTAGTATATGATGAGGGTCAATTTGTCGTGTGGATTGGTGCATGTGACGTTACGTGCGAGGATATCTTTGAGGACACGTTCGTCTGTTTTGTGTGCTGGTGTCATTTGGTTTTGTAAAAAACTGTGTGTGTGGAATGTGTGTTGTTTTGTCCGTGTTGTGTTGTGTTGCGTGTGATGAAAAGTCTCGTCTCTTTGTCAACGAGAAAGTTTGGAAAACCGTTGTTAATGGGGATTTGTTTAACGCGCATTATTTCAGAGTGAAAATTTTCCCAGGAAGAGCAGTTCTTATATGCGCGTCGAAGGTATGCCCGAATGACACTGAGTTTTTACCGCTGGGGGCACTCACTCGCTGCGTTCAGGCATCTTCCGGTGTCAGTGTTTTTCCTGTAAACAGTGGTCGTGTATTTGTTGTCTTGAGTGTGGATGAAGACGTCAAGGAAAGGAATTTTGTTGTGTATATTGAGTTTATATGTGAAGTGTAGTACAGAGGCTGCTTCCATGGCTAGCTGTAGGTCTTTCAGGTGGGACTCACTCCTAACTTCAGTAAAAATGTCGTCGACGTATCTACAGTAGGAAAAGGGTCTTAAGACGGGGTCTTGTAAGACTTTGTTCTCTATATTACACATGTAGAATTCGGCAAAAGTACACCCTAAAGGTGAACCCATGGCGACTCCTTCCACTTGTAGATATAGCTGGCCTGATGGGCTTCTAAAGGGCGCTTCAGTTGTACAGGCTAGGAGAAGATGCTTCATTATTTCTTCCGGGATCTTAGGGGGATGTAATTCAGGGTGACGGTACACATTATTCAGGATTATATCTATTGTGGGAAGAATTGGAACATGTGAAAATAACGATTCACATCGAGGGAAGCCATTACTCCTTGGGGTTGCTTGCTGTGTAGTATGTCGATAAAATCATCAGATGGTTTTATGGAGTATTTCTTAGGAACGAAGGGGGTGATGATATTGCTGAGCTGTTTGGCGAGTCCATATGTAGGTGTAGTAATTTGTGAGATGATCGGGTGGAGAGGGGAGTTCGGCTTGTGTGTTTCGACGTTGCCGTAAATATAGCCTGGAGACAATTCACCGGTAATGGGAGGGATGTGCAGATGGTCCACTACTGCGTTATTAGCTGCGATGAGTTTGTTAACCTGAACCTTAAGTTTGTTAGTGAGATCACTAGAAATTTTCTTGAATTTAGAAGTGTCGGAGAGGATGTGGTTAATTTTAGAGAAATAGTCTTCTTTGTTAAGTAAGAGATA
>NC_134818.1:42751904-42769404 GCF_046742065.1 Oratosquilla oratoria
CAAATAGCGATCACAACTTAGTTAGATTCAAACTACTAAACAATTTTAGAATAAATACTTGTGTTTCTAAAATACCCGATTTCAATAAAGCTCAGTTCATAGGACTACGTCAGGAGCTTCAGCTTACAGATTGAGAGGCAAAATTAAACGAAAGACCTGTAGATCAGATGTAGGAAATATTTCAAAATACGCTCACTAAGATGATTCAAACTTACATTCCTTTTAAGGACAGACGTCCCCCAAATCAGGCTCGCCCAAAGTGGCTCGACAAAGAAACTGAAAAAAGTATTGCTAAAAAGAGACAGGCTTATAAGAAATATAAGTGCTCGGGTGCATCTAATGACTATGAAACTTATGTATCAATACAGAGAGATTTAAAAAGGACAATAAGAAAAAGAAAACGACAATACGAAATGAACATCGCTGATAAATCCAAAGAGAATCCCAAAGAATTCTATAGTTACATTAGAGATAAAAAGGTTGTTAGGAATCACATTGGTCCACTATTATCTGCTGACGGTCAACTTGAATATTCAAATGAAGAAATGTGTAATATCTTAAACAATTATTTTAGCTCGGTATTCGTAAACGAAACACCTCAAAGTGAATTCCAAACTGAAACCTGTAAAAAGTCTGGGGTAAACTTACTCACTACGGTAAATATAACAAAAGAAAAAATTAAAAGGTGTATAGACAAACTCAAATTTAATAAAAGACCAGGGCCTGACGGTTGGCATCCAAGAATCTTAAAGGAAATGAAAAATTAGATTGTTGTTCCATTAGAAATTATTATTATTTTCAAGAAATCCATCATATCCGGAGATGTCCCAAGAGAATGGAAGCTAGCTAACGTTACTCCCATATTCAAAAAAGGTGACAAAAGAGAAACCAAATAACTATAGGCCTATAAGTTTGACTTCAATCGTAGGAAAAATAATGGAAACTATCATCAGAGATGCTATCGAACATCATTTAGAAAGTAACCGTTTGATAAATGATAGCCAGCATGGTTTCAGACGGAAACGTTCTTGCGTGACTAACTTACTCGAATTCTACAACACAGTTATCTCGAATTATGACAAAAGAAACAATATAGATTTAATACATCTAGACTTTGCAAAAGCTTTTGATACCGTCCCACACGAAAGACTACTTACTAAATTAGCTTTGCATGGAATAAGTAGTAACCTATTAGGTTGGACTAGTAATTGGATGAATGGTCGAAAACAGAGAGTTGTTTTAAATGGAAAAAACTTCTGGATGGAGAAGTGTTGCAAGTGGAGTTCCTCAGGGTTCCGTTCTTGGGCCACTTCTATTCATAGTATATATAAATGATATAGACCATGGACTAAAATCTACTGTTTCCAAATTTGCTGATGATACAAAACTGTGCGGAGTGGCAAATGATAACTCAAACCAATTAGATATTCAAGAAGATTTAGATAAATTACAGCAATGGTCTGAAAAGTGGCTAATGAAATTTAACACAAGTAAATGCAAGGTAATGCACATAGGTAAAAATATCAGTAAGTACGATTACAAGTTATTTGGAAATTCGTTAACAAAAGTGGATAGTGAAAAAGATCTCGGCGTAATTATCAGTAACGACCTCAAATCATCCAAGCAGTGTATTTCAGCCTCTGAGAAAGCAAATAAGATTCTGGGACTGATTGCGCGATCTTTTGATTTCAATAGTCCATCACTCATTAACAAGCTATATAAATCGTTAGTTCGTCCACATTTGGAATATGCTGTTTCCGTATGGTCACCGAATCTCATTAAAGACATTGACAGACTGGAAAAAGTACAACGGCGAGCCACAAAACTGATTCCAAATATCAAAAATAAGTCATACGAAAATCGACTAAAACACATGAATCTATTTTCCCTAAAAAAAACGTAGACTCAGAGGTGACTTGATACAGGTCTTTAAGATTTTAAAGGGAATTGACAACATCAAAAGTGACAAAATTTTCACATTGAATGAGAATCAGACAAGAATCAATGGTCTCAAACTGTCCGGAAATAGATTCAATTTGGAAGTAAGTAGAAACAACTTTGCCATTCGTGTAGTTAATGAATGGAATAAACTTCCTGCACAGGTAGTGCAATGTAGTTCAGTTCGAAGCTTTAAGAATCATTTAGATAAATACCTAAGTAAGATGGTGTAATGATTATAACTTATCTTATATTATTTGTTTTTGTTTTGTTATCATTTGTCTGTCTGATTTTCATTTATTATTAGTTATATGTCAATTTATTATTATTTACTATTTACCTGTTTGTTTATTATTCAACTATACCTATGCATTTATTTATGTATTTTATTTGTTATTTACATTATTATAGTTTTTATTTTATTGTTTTATTATTAATATGATTTTTTTTTCGCATCCGACCTAGATATGGATCAAAAGGTCTCCTGTCGGCATGCTCCGCCTTTGTAATCCTTTGTATTGTAATGTTGGTCCCACTCCCAGTTCTTTTTTATTATCATCTTCAGTGTGAATTTTGCATCCGTTGTTCCTCTCTGGGGTCTAAATCCATATTGTCCTTCTTCCAGCTTGTCTTCAACTATTATTCTTAATCTCTTCTCTAGTACTCTTTCATATATCTTCCCCACTTGTGACAGGAGTGATACTCCTCTATATTTCCTACATTCGGTGCGATCACCTTTCTTAAAAATTTTACAAATAATTGCCTTCCCCCAATCAGCTGGCACTCTACCTTCATTCCAGGCAACGTTAAAAACTTTGGTTTGCCACTTAACTATATCTTTATTTCCCTTCAGTAGTTCGACTGGTATAGTATCACTTCCATGGCTTTTTCCATTTTTAATAGCTTTCATAGCATCTTTAATTTCATTTGTTGTTATCATACTATTTTGTTCTGTTCTCTGAATAACTTCTTCATCTGTTGGTCTCTCCACTTCTGCTGGATTTAGAAGCTCTGAGAAGTTGTTCCTTCCATCTCTCGTCCACTTCGCCTTCCTCTGTGAGTAGTTTCCCTTCCTTATTTTTAATTGTATTCACCCCACTTTCTTCTTTCCTTTTGTAACTTTTAGCTATACTGTATACAAGTTTCTTTGTGCCCTGTATGTCCTTTTCCAGTTCTTTTCCTAACCTCTCACATGTCTCTCTCTTAGTTCTTGTTTTTACTCTCTCAGCTTCATTTCTTACTGCTTCGTATTCTCTTCTGTTCTCAGGATTTCTTCTCTTCATCCACTTTCTGAAAGCAACATTTTTGTTCTTAACAGCTTCTCTGACTTCTTCTGTCCACCAAACTGTTTTCTTTTTCTTTCCTCCACTAACTCGCTTTGTTCCTATCACCTCTCTTGCGATTTGGATAATTTTTTCTTTCATATTCCCCCACTCTTTCTCTATATCTTCTGTTTCTTGATGTCCTTCAGGTCTAGCTTCATAAACCTTCTCTCTGTATTGTTTTTCAATTTCTTGTTCTTTCAGTCTTTCTATTTTTATTCTTTCTCTTACAAGCTTTTTCAATGGCTTTAACTTTTTTATTCTCATTTTTGCTAAAACCAAGCGGTGGTCAGAATCTAGTGATACAGAAGGAATACTTTTCACATCTCTAAAGATATTTTTGTTGTTAGTTAAGATCAGATCTATCATTGACTTCTCTACATAATCTCCTCTTTCAGAATTCCACCTGTACCAGCTCCATTTATGGGTGTCTCTGTGCTTTAAAAATGTATTCATAATAGCCAAGCTGTTTCTAATACAGAAGTGTATCAGATATTCACCTTCACCATTCACCTCACCTATTCCAAATGCACCCATCACACTTTCTATATTGTTTCTCTTATTTCCAACATGGGCATTCAGGTCTCCCAGTACGATCTTGTCTACATCCTCAATTTTGTCCATGGTATCCTGTGATTTCTGATAAAAGAATTCTTTTCCTTCTTGGGGTCTTCCTTGTTGTGGTGCGTATACTTGTATTAATGAGACTTTACTTGTACTTAATTGAAGTGTCATACCCAATATTCTCTCATTAACATAAACTATCTTACCCACTCTATCTGCAAAGTTTGGTGCAAGGATAAATGCTACTCCATACTTTCTTTCATAGTTCATTCCTTTATAAAATAGATGAAAATCATTGTGTATCTTCTTCATACCCTCTCCAACTAACCTGGTTTCACATATCCCCATGATGTCTAGATTTCTCTCCATCATTAGTTCCACAACCTCCAACAATTTACCATTCAATGTAGATGCATTGATTGTACCTAATCTTATATTCCTAAGAGACTGTCCATTATCATTTCGAGTTCGTTGCCGTAAGTTCCGTCCGCTCCGAGGCATCACTTGTGTTTCTTGAGCAAGAGTATCAAAACCACCGGCTTGCTAAGCCTGTCGTGGTCCTCGAGACTGCTAACTAGTTCCACCAAGGCGTCTATTGCTCCCCGAAGGTTACAGATCTGCTTTAATTAGATCCGACTAGACACCAAGTAGGTTAAGCCACTGCACCTCAACAAGGTTACACAGCCTCTTGTTCTAGAAGATGAAAGCTCTAGAACCGCAGTGGATATATATATATATATATATATATATATATATATATATATATATATATATGTATATATATATACATATATATATATATATATATATATATATATATACATGTATATATACATACATACATACATACATTATATATATATATATATATATATATATATATATATATATATATATATGTATATATATATTATATATATATATATATATATATATATATATGCTAATAAGAACACGGGTACGTGTGTTCACTTATGCAAAGCAGACCACTTAGAAAAAATAAACTAACGAACCAGAGCGCTTTCGTATATTACATCTTCAGTGCAAAAAGTACATAGTTAAACAGAAATACATAGTTTATATATAGATGAAGAAGGAACAAGGACAATTTACATATGAGGAGAGGACGTTTACCCCCTTGAAAGCTGTAGGTCAGGTCGCAAGGGTCATTCGTCCCATTTATGAGGGAGGGGCGACATCAGGTCATAGACGTAGGGTTACATTTTACCTTATGATATTTTGATCACTGGTGGTATGGATCAAACTGCGTTCTATTAAGGTTCTTCTTATTATGTTATTGGTGTGATAGATGGCATGGGCATTACTCCAATCAACAGGATGATTATTCAATTCAACAAGGAAATTTAATTTGGTAAAAAAAAAAAAAAAAATCATGCGCATTTTTATCATCTAGCCAAAGACAAAATGTCATCAATATACCTAAGCCAACGGATGTTAGAAGGGAAGATTTTGTGCAATATTCTATTTTCGAAAAATTCCATGTATAAATTACTCAAAACTGGGGATAAAGGGTTTCCCATACTCATGCCGTATTTTTTGTATGTGAGTAAATTTTAATTAGACCATACATATATGGCAAAGGAGGGCTAATTGAAATGAATTTCTGCATGAAAGATTGAAAGTTTCAATTCAATGATAATTTCTATGCCCAAGAATTCAGTATGAGTATGGGAAACCCTTTATCCTCAGTTTTGAGTAATTTATACATGGAATTTTTCGAAACTAAATTATTGCGCAAAGTCTTCCCTCCTAACACCCCTTGGTTTAGGTACAATGATGATATTTTATGTCTTTAGCCACGAGATAAATATATGCATGATTTTTAACCAAATTAAATTCCCTTATTGATTCCATTAAATTTACTTTAGAAATTGAGTAAAATGGTACCTTACCTCTCTTAGATTGCACTAACCTACGTCATGACAACAGCCTTAAATCTAAAGTATATCGAAAACCAACCAATGTAAGCTCATATATTAATTATTCATCTTCTCATCAAAATAGAGTTAAACTTTCAGTCGTCTCTTTTATGTTTCTTAGAGCTTTTCGTATCAGTAGTCCTGAATTCATTGATGAAGAAATCAGAAATATATTTAACATTGGGCTAAAATTAAAAGACCATAAAAAACTTTAATGTTGCTTATAATTTTTCAGGGAAATAATTTTTAACTTTCCAACCGAAATCATCTTTTAGTTATCATAATGTTTTAATTTTGCCATTTCAAGAATTTTTTTTTAAGTGCCACCGAATTATAAAGATATTCAACGTAAGGGTAATTTTTAAGAATTATAGTTCAATAAAACATATGCTCATCAACAATAGTATTGAAATTAAAAAAGGATGCATTTATAAAATTCCTTGCAAAACGTGTAATCAGTTTTACATAGGTGAAACTGCCAAACACTTAAAAATCAGAATTGAACAAAATAAGAATAATATTAGGGATGGCAATAACTCTAGTGGAATCTTCAAACATGTTGAATAAAATAATCATTCTGTTGATTGAGGTAATGTCCATGACATGTATCACACCAATAACATAATAGTAAGAAACTTAATAAAGTGTAATTTGATCCATACTATCAGTGATCAAAATACAAACTCACACAAAGGCTTATACAAACTTGACAATTTTATCTGCCAAGAAATAAGCAAAAGAATCATAAGGTAAAGTATAACCTTGCGACTGTGAACTGATGTCGCCCCTACCTCATTAGTGAGACGTGTGTGTATATATATATATATATATATATATATATATATATATATATATATATATATATATATATATAGCGCTGGGAGCATTCCTCGATTTTGGGTAGTGCGTTAGCGTTCCTGCGTTCCTCTGACTGCTGTTACTGCGTTCCTGGAATAGCATTTCTCAAATGTTTTCGCTCGGCGCGTTCCTGTGTTCTTGCGTTCATACGGTAGCACTCCCAAATTATTAAAACATCTTACAAAAAAGTAGTGAGTTGCTAAAAATAAATAAATAAATAAACGCTGTGGTCTTCAAAATCACTACTGTGCGAATAAAATAAATAAAAAAAACTTTCGCAACTGAAAAATAGAACAAAATACAAGTTAAATAATGCATAAGAGCTTCATACATTAAAACGTATGTATATTTCAGACAACTAGACAAATTACATATATATATATATATATACATACATATATATGTATATATATATACATATATATATACATATATATATATATGTATATATATATATATATATATATATAAAGTTTTTAAAGAAGTAAAATTACTGCTCCTCCTACTCTTCTTCCTTTTCCTTGCCCTGCTCCTGCTCCTACACCTCCTTTTACCCAAGGATGTTAACCCTCACAAATACCAATTGCTCCACAGCAGCCGAGATAGGAAGAGGAATATTGCATTTTTAAAAGAGATTCAGCCAGCAGTCACTGTAGTGGGTGGGGAAAAGGTCGTGGCTGAGGGGGACGCTCACCATCGCTCTCTTCCGGGGTCTTGGTGACCGTCTCTTCCACCTCCTCCCGCCGCCTCACCTCCGGCACTGCGGCAGTGGAGTGAAGCAGGTGAAACTTGTCCACCTCCCCTCTGCCTCACCTCAGACTGCCTCTCCTCAGCGTCCACCATCTTCATCATGTTCTAAAAAAAAAAAAAAAAAAAAAAAAAAATAATAATAATAATAATAATAATAATAACAATAATAATAATAATAATAATAACAATAATAATAATAATAACAATAATAATAATAATGATAATAATAATAATAATAATAATAATAATAATAATAATAATAATAATAATAATTAATAAATCAATAAATAAATAAATAAATAAATAAAATGAAATAAAATAAATAAACAAATAAATTATACTAAGTAAAAATATTTGTCTTCCGAAAATTTTCTTTTCCTTCGGCCAGCGATGCTTGGGGCAAATCGGTTACATCGCCCGGTCGCCTGGCAGGCATAAGTGTTTATTCGCGTTCTGTGTTTAGGACGCTTTTTGCCCGAGTCATCGAGGTTAAAGGTGCAGAGAAATCTTCATTTTTGGAAATGGATTACGCAGAAAAAAAATGACCAAAGCTTTTCTGAACGAAAACAAAAAACGAATGGGTGAATTGAGGCGTGAACATGCTTCGAGTTTTCCAAATTTATACGGCAATACCAATACATTTTCAGTGAGAGAATCAATAAAGTTGTTCCATCGAAAACTATTAACATTTAGTAAGAGATTGAAAGAAGATAAAAATTACAAATATAGCGACGAAATATTTTAGTCTCTCGAAGCATTTGATGGGGAAATTTCACAAGAGAGTTTGTGTGCGCTTGAAAAGCATTACTTCGCAGGGTACAAAAGTTTTACGAAAAAGGGTGTTAAATCGGATCACACAGATTATCAAAAGTATTATCTTGAAAGAACTTTTAGAGCCCAGAGGCGAATAGATCGAGTTAACAAGTACGTTATTAAAAAAGTAAGAGATCAAATTAGTAAAAGCACTGACACGAAAGTGGAAGAAAACGTCAACGTAATTCAAGAAGCGAAAGATTTAATAATTAAGAAACGTATTGAAGACAAGAAAGAACGACTAAAGAAAATTGAAATGGTTCGTATTCAAAAAGAGGACCGTAAAAAAGCCGAGGAAGAGGAACGAACAAGGAAGAAGGAAGCCAGAAAGGAACGGAGAGAGGCTAAAGCAAAATCTTTAACGGTTCGCAAAATTTTGAAACAAGAAAAGCAAGCTAAATATATATATATATATATATATATATATATATATATATATATATATATTGCTTAGTGGAAAAAAGGAATTAAAAAAATCCAAAGGGGGTATTTTAAATGGGGGTTTAACATCAGTACAAACCGCCTATATAGATGACTTGCGAGAACAACGTAACAAACTCAATAAAAAAATATATATATATTTGTGGAGTCGTTAGAGAGGTTATCCACGGTTTACATAGGCTCTTTACGAGAGACTGATAAGAAAGGGGTTCCACTTCATTCGATCGGTGAAATTGGAACATTCAGATGTAAGTTTTGTCAAGCATTACTATGGGAAAAAGAACGTAGAACCATATGTTGTAATGTGGGACAAACACCAATGCTTTTAGCGACGAAACTCAACGGCGATCTTGAGGCTTTATATAACGGAACGTCCCCTTTATCGAATCGCTTTCTAAAGAATTTAGTCGGACGTCATTTAAAACCTCAGGAACACTTCAAAACAAGCAAGAAAGTTCGTTATGTTACAAGATTCAAGGAAAAGTGTATCATAAAATCGGAATTCTAAAACCAGAATTAATTGCTGGTAAAGAAAAGCCGTTCTGGAAGTCTGATAATTAATTTTTGGATCTTTACTTCTACCACGATAAGAAACAAAAATTAAAGTTACGTGTTCAGAGGATGTGCGATTTTTTTTTTACCCACACAGAGATAAATTACAGAAAGAGAGTAAAAAGCGTCGAGAAAGAGAGGAAAATGAAGTTGCGAAAAACGAAACTATAATAAGTCAATTGTATGATTATTTAGTGGTTAACAATATATGTCTCTCGGGCATGCTCAAAGAAGTTGAATCTTCAAGACAATTGATCGACGATTACGTTAAAAAGACCGATAAAATTCCTGAAATGTCCATAACGCTAAAAACAGCCGAAGGCATCAATACGAGAGAGCATAAAGGGGTTTACCATTTACCCACGTCTTCCTCACAAGTTGGAGGGATAGTTGATTTGAGTCCAGAGAAAGACCCCCTTCAGATAATAATAAGTTCCCCTGCAGCGAACACGAAATTTCCTAACAAAATATTGGACCATAACAATTACTTTTATGACATATTCCAATATCCTTTACTCATTCCCAACGGCGACATAGGGTACTCTTACAAAATGACCAAAAAATGTCAACCTGGGAAAAAAAGAGGGGAAATATAACCGACTTTCACCAGCTATGTTTTATTCATCACTTTACATGGAAAGAGAAGGCGTTTTCAACTACATAACCAAAGGTAAAAGGCTGTTTCAGCAATTTGCAGTAGACAATTTCGTGAAGGTTGAATCTAACAAATTGTCGTTTCTGGAACTTCATCAGAATCAAATACGCAAAGATAGGGCGGACATATTGAACGTTACGAACAAGAATAACATTGGACAAAGAGTCGTGTTGCCTCCCACCTTTGTTGGTGGACCTCGATACATGAAGCAACGACAACAAGACGCTCTCGCATACGTCTCTTATTATGGCTCTCCAGACTATTTCATAACTTTTACTATGAATCCAAATTGGAGTGAGTTACGCAAGGGGATGAACAAAACAGGTTCCACTGAAACAAAATCGTGTGACCGCCCAGATTTAGTAAGTAGGATATTTAAGTTGAAAGTTGATAGCCTAATAGAAGATTTGACACACAAACATATTTTTGGTCGTGTTAAAGAATATCTGTATAGCATAGAGTGGCAAAAACGTGGACTTCCTCACGTGCACGTATTGTTGTGGATGGAAGAACGCGTAACCGCGGATATAGTTTCTCAATTGATCTCAGCAGAAATTCCCGACAAGGAAAAAGAACCAAGACTTTACCATGTTGTCACAAAGTGTATGATTCATGGGCCATGTAAAGGCTACGATGAATCACACCTTTGTTGTCAGGGCAAACATTCGAGAGCACAAAAATGTGGAAAAGGTTTCCCTAAGACTTGCAGAAATGATTTATTGTTTGGAAACAATGGATACCCAGAATACAAAAGAAGATCGGTTGGAGAAGGAGGTAATTCTCTCGAAATAAAAATTAAAGGTGAGAAAAAAACTATAGACAATTCATGGGTGGTGCCATATAACGCGTATTTGTGTTTGAAGTATAATGCTCATATAAACGTTGAATGCTCAAACTCAATCAAATGCATCGCTTACGTTACTAAATACGTGAACAAGGGTTGCGATCGCATTCTTTTCACTAAAACGTCCGACAACGGAGATGTAAACGAGGTTGAAAATGATCAAGAAGCAAGATTTGTAAATCCTAACGAAGCTACTTGGAAAATATTCAAATTCGAGATTCATAAAAATTATCCTCCTGTGACAACACTCGATTTACATTTGGAAGGAGAAAATGAGGTGTTTTACAATGATAACACGTCAGAAGAAAAGATAAAGAAGAAAACGAATAAAGACACGCAGTTGACTGCGTTTTTCAAATTGTGTTCAAATAATAGCTTCGCTGCAGATCTACACTGCCACGAGGTGCCGCGCCATTTCATTTACAACGCCAACACTTCAAGTTGGGAAGAACGAAAAGGCCGTACCTTCTCGCTGGGGCGTATTCATGCGGTGACCACCAAGACAGTAGTTGTTTTACTTGAGGCTCCTGCTTACTCATAAACCAGGTCCTACGTCATACGAAGATCTTCGCACAAAGCTGTCAAAGCTTTGGGTCTCTTAGCTGATGAAGAAACATGGAAAAATACAATTTTGGAGATAATCAACCACACGAACGATAGGAAACAACTTCGAGAGACATATGCAAGCATGTTGGTATTTTCGGATTTTGAAGATCAATCAGGGATCTGGGAAGAAACCAAAGATTTGTTCGCCAGTGACTATCTGCACATCAAGAACTTAACTGAATGCAATGATGAAATATATTTGGACACATTAGATGACATTCAAAAACACGTGTGGAATTGTGGAGAGGGGAAGCATCACTGAATATGGGTTGCCTCCTTCGAGGGACGGGAAAAAGACTTCAAATGTCGTTCGAAGAGAGAGGTCTTATAACAAAGAAAAGTTGAAGGAGGAAGTTGCACAGAAAGAATTACTTTTGAACGATAAGCAAAAACAAGTGTACGATGCAGTGATGTACCCAGTGCATTTTGGACATCGGTACAAGAACAATGGAATCTTTGTGAATGCTGCAGGGGGCACTGGTAAATCCTTCGTTTGGAACATGTTGTTGGACTCGGTACGTTCTCAGGGCAAGATAGCTTTGGCGGTAGCCTCTTCGGGTATTGCAGCTACAGTTCTTAAGGGAGGAAGAACTGCTCATAACATATTCAAGATTCCGCTAATGGAATATAACGAAGTCAGGTCATGTAGCATTAAGAAAAACTCAGAACTTGCAAAGTTATTAGAATTAACATCTTTGATCGTGTGGGATGAGATAGTGATGGCAAATAAAAACACGTTGACCGCACTTGATATTACGTTACGAGATGTTCTCGAGAACGAAAAGTTTATGGGAGGTAAGGTGTTTGTTTGCGCAGGGGATTTCAGACAAATTCTCCCTGTTATCCGAGGCGGTGGAAAGAACGAGGAACTCGAACATTGCATCAAGTCAAGTTATATGTGGAACGATCTGACAAAGTTAGACTTGACAGAAAATGTACGTCTGAAGAAGGATGACACAAAAAACATTCTATTTGCTCAGAAATTATTACAATTGGGATCTCAAAGTGAGGGTCCCGTTGAATTCGACGAAGACTTTGGTGTAAGAGTCAAATCTCGCCAAGAGTTGGTTGATAAAGTTTATGATGACATAGAAAATAACCACCTGAACGCGTCGTATTTTGAAAAACGAATGATGATGTCGACAACATCAATCAGATGATTCACGAGAAACTAAAAGAGAAGGAAGTCGTTGACAATAGTGTTGATGTTGCAATCGAAGAAGGAACGGATATACAGACTTCAGTTTTCAACGTCATGACAAGCCCATCCCTTCCGCCTCATCAGCTTCCGGGTACCTGAGATCTGTGTAGACTTTAAAAATATATTTGACCTCTCTATCAATATGCTCCTCACTGCATACCCGGAGGTCAAATATATTTTTAAAGTCTTCACAGATCTCAGGTACCCGGAAGGATTGTTTCACAGCTTGAGAAAAATAGCACTCAGAACATTGGATAAATAGGATGAGGTTAAGGAAGATAAGGAAGGTGACTTCATTGTGGTTCCCAGTTCCAAACACACGGAAGAATTAGGACACCTACTACGCAACACAGGATTGAAGATTGCCAGCTCATCCAGCATGAAAATTGGCGAAATAGTGAGAGGTAAGGAGAGAAAAGACAACATCACTAATAGCGTGGTATACAAAATACCATGTAGCAGCTGTGAACTGAGCTACTTTGGAGAAACTGGGAGAGGTCTACGCAAGCGAACATACGAACACAAAAAAGACCTAAAAGCCCACCGCACTTCAAACGCATTGGTGGTTCATGTGGACCAACTTGGACACCTTCCCAACTGGAGCGGGGTAGAGATTTTACAACAGGGGTTAGAAAAGAAAAAGAGGAAACTAGTTGAGGCAGCATATATAGCATCTCAGCCTTGCCTTAATCACAGGGACGGATTCATCAAACTGTCTCAAATGTCCGGACGACTCATCCGCCGGGAGATAAGGAAACAAGCGGACTCGAGTGGCGTGGGTTAGCAGGAACCCGGACATGAACGCGTGTATATATATGTTGATTTTATGCTTATGTACTCATACTCTGAAGAAGTCCTGTTAAGGACGAAACGTCAGTAAATTTACACTCCAACATTACTCGGTGTTTATCTCACCACCCTTCCACTCATTCTGTCGTCCTTCTGTCCAATATATATATATATATATATATATATATATGTATATATCTATATTAAAATATATATATATATACAGTATGTATATATATATACATATATATACACTATATATATATATATAATACAGATATATATATATATATATATATATATATATATATATATATATATATATTTTTATACAAGGATGTACGAACGGTTAGCGAGAATGAGTGATGATGAGTGTTGAGGACTGTTTTTGCCAAAATGCATAATTTTATATAAAAAATTAGCATATGTTTGCATTATTTCACCTATTTTCTTTAAAATGTGTGATTTCTATGTAATTTGATCAAAGAGAGGTTACGTTTTTATCCTCTACAAAATTACCAACCACATACCGTCCGGCTCACTAATTACCGACCTCAACCAAACAATGATAGGTTTTGCTCCAATGCACAATTTTATATAAAAAAATTAGCATATGGTTGTATTATTTGACCTATTTTCTTTAAAATGTGTGATTTCCATGTAATTTGATCAAAGAAAAGTTACGTTTTTATCCTGTGCAAAATTACTGACAACAGCTATGAATAACATCCCCTGGCAAACATATAAACGAAATTGTCGGGGAAACCTATAACTTGCTAAGATCAATAAAAGTGTCTTTTACTTACTTGGACGAAGAAATGGTAAAGAAAATATTAGTCACATTGATAAGGCTCAAATTGAAGTATGCAGCGACACTATGGTCTCCCATTACTAAAAAGAATATAATGAAAATTTAGAGAATCCAGAGAGCAATAACGAAGATGCCCACAACACTATCAAAAATATCATATGAAGATTGTCAAAAAGGAGTTACCGGCTCTGGGACAAAGGAGAGAAATCTAGAGAATTATGAAATGTGTAGAAATCCTTGATACAAACGACTTACTAAATTGGGATAAGAGAAACACGAGAGGACATGGAAAGAAATTCAAGAAGGACAGTTATAGAAGAGACTTGAAAAAAAGCTTTCTCCACAGAGTGGTGGATGTATGGAACATGCTAGTTGAAACAATAGTGTGTGCAAAAACAATACAAGAATTTAAGGGCAAATTAATCATAGCGAGATGCAAATATGGGACACTAATAGCGTAGCTCCCCTTCCCATAAGATGCAACTAGATAAATACATTCAAACTCCTGTCTTCCTCTCTTATGATTCATGTTTCTGCCCCATACAGTGCTGTCGGCGTTATCACTCCTTCATACAATCTTCTCTTAGCATCCATTTCCAAATAACTATTTCTCATTACACTTTTTAATCTCCCAAGGCATTTACTTGATTCTCTCAGTTTACATTCCACCTCCACTCCTCCCTTTCCCACCACATTCGCACCCTAGTATCTAAAGCTATCCACTTCCTCCAGTCTCTCTTCCTTAATACTCCCTTTCAGTTTGCTGCCACATTCTCCCCTTGTACATCTCATCACCTTACTTTTACCTACATTTATCTTCAATTTCCTTCATTTGTACACCTTCCCAAACTGTGTCACTAACTTCTTCCTCAATCTCTCGTCTGATCCTGCTGCAAGCGCAGTGTTGTCAGCAAACGACAACTAGCTTATCTCCCACTTTTCCCGATTTTCTTTAACCATCTACAATCCCCTGCCCATTACCCTTGCGTTTACCTCTCGTACCACCCTATCTATGCATAAATTCAACAGCCAAGGCGACATAGGCATCCCTGACGAAGTCCCACCTTTACCTCAAACCACTCACTTTCTCCATTTCCAATTCTAACCCACGCTCTACTACTCTCGTAAAGACTCTTGACTGACCTTAAAAGCTTTCCTCTTATCCTATGTACCTACAGTCCTCGCACAGTGCTTCTCTGTCTACCCTGTCATAAGCCTTTTCCAAATCCATAAAGGCCGAAATAACATCCTTATCTTATCCTAAAGCCTTCTCACATATCTGCCTTACCAAAAAATCTGATCCACGCAACCCCTACTATCCTGAGCTTACACTGTTCCTCACTAATTACTCCCTCTGTTTCTCTCCTAAACCTCTTAATGAAGACCCTCCCAAAAGCCTTCCCAACTACACTCAACAAACTGATTCCTCTGAAACTACTACACTCACACTTGTCCCCTTTTCCCTTGCAAAGTGGAACTATACAGGGACTCCTCCAGTCCTCATGCAGTTTATCCTCTTTTAGACAAGTATTAGACAACCTCACTAGCCTGTCCACCATCACTGTACCTCCCTTTTTTGACACTGCATGGCCCATCCAACCCAGGTGCCTTTCCTGCTCTCATAATTCTAATAACTGTTTTCACCTCATCACAAACCAGCACAATAATGAAATTATATGAACATAAGAACATAATAATGAAGGAGACTGTAAGAGACCATGAGGCCAACACTAGGCAGCTCCGTATCCATCACCACTTGGCATCCCCATCCGCAAAGTTGTCTAATAGTTTCTTAAAACAACTGATAGTATCAGCGCTTGCTACATGGTTACTAAGTTTATTTCATTCGCCGACCACCCTATTAGTAAACAATTTCTTCCCTATTTCCTTATTAAATCTAAATTTGTCCAGTTTATAACCATTACTGCGAGTCCTGTCCTGTTGTTTTAATATGATGACTTTGTTTTCATTACCCTTGTTCAAGCCTTTGTTCTACTTGAACACCTCTATTAGATCCCCCCCCACTCTGCGTCTTTCCAGAGAGTGTAAGTTAAGGCGCCTAAGCCTCTCTTCGTAATGCAAATTTCTGATTCCATGCATCATTTTGGTCATTCTTCTCTGTACTAATTCTAGTGAATTGATGTCCATTCTGTAGGACGGAGACCAAAACTGTACCGCATAGTCAAGGAGGGGTCTAACTGTTGCTAGATAGATTTTAATAATTACCTCTGCACTTCTATTCGTTACCGTCCTAGCAATGAAACCTAATGCTCTGTTAGCTTTATTCCTGGCGCTAATGCACTGCTTCCTGGTTTTAAGGTCCGGACTCACTAGAACTCCCAAGTCTCTCTCGCACTCAGTTTTCTCTAAAAGTGTGTTATCTAAGCTATATCTATTTTTGGGGTTGTGTAGCCCTACGTTTAACACGCTACACTTAGAGATATTGAAGTTGATTTCCATTTCACCGACCATGTAAACAATTTGTTAAGATCATCCTGCAGAATCTCTGCGTCGTCTCCTGACCTAATTAGGCGTCCTATTTTAGTGTCGTCCATAAACTTACTAATATCACTATATATCCCATCGTCTAAGTCGTTTATGTACATAATGAACAACAAGGGACCCAAAACCGAGCCGTGGGGGATCCCACTTGTGACATTGCCCCACCTAGATTTTATTCCATTTATGGTTACCCACTGTTTTTTGTTACTAATCCAAGTTTTAATCCATTCTAACACTTTTCCTCCTATGCCATGGGCTTAGATTTTATTTAGTAGTCACTGGTGTGGAACCTTGTCGAACGCTTTGCTAAAGTCAAGGTAAATCACATCGTAATTTTCATTGTTATATGACGCCTTATATACTTTAGTGTAAAAGGATAGAAGATTAGTCACGCATGACCTACCCTTGGAGAAACCATGCTGTGAATCACGAATTAAATTATGTCTTTGGATGTGTTCTCTAAGTCTATTTACTATTACAGATTCAAGCATTTTTCCTATAACTGATGTCAAACTGATTGGCCTGTAGATGCGTATAGACGATCTATCTCCCTTCTTAAAAACAGGCACAACGTTTGCTTGCCTTCAAGTAGTAGGCACAAAACCAGTGTCTACTGATTTATTAAATATTTCAGTTAACTGGTCGCAGATTTCAGATTTACACTCCTGTAGCATTCTCGGAAAAATTTCGTCTGGACCCGGGGATTTTGTAGCTATAAATCTTTCAATCTGCTTGACTACTTCTTCTTTGATAATGCTGATATTAGATAGACTATTTTCTTCATCCCCTCTGAAAATCGGATCGCAGTCAGGTACTTTATTTAACCTCTCATTGGTAAACATGACATTTTCATCGTTTATAATTGGTCCTATTATTTCTTTATTTTGTGTTCTATAGAGATGAAAGAAACCATT
>NC_134818.1:42774404-42784404 GCF_046742065.1 Oratosquilla oratoria
CCAGACGAGATTTGACATTTACATCACAGCCTGAAATTGTGGATAAAATTTAATAGAAGGCACCATTTGGGAAGAGTGATAACATATTCATAGAGTTTGAACTAAAGGAGGAAATATATATAGAAATGAGAAATACAGAAATGGAAGACAGATGTATAACAAAACTGACTTTGGGAAACTTAAGAAAGTTGTTCAAAATGCAAGTTTGGAAAATTCTACAATGAAGAGAAATGGATGATTTTGATGAAAATTTATAATGCAGGAGTGGACAAATACGTATCAAGACAGAAACAGGAAAAAATTGTATATCAAGTGCTGGTTTGCTGGTTTAACAGAAGGTGCAGTGAGACAAAAGATGAAAGAGATAAAGTTTGGAAAAGATGAAAAAATGTATATATACATATATATATATATATATATAACAGAAAGTAGCAAACATACAGTATATCAATCAAGGGAATGAATATGTAAAAGTGCGCAGAGAGGAAAAAAATATTATATCGATATATAAATGGTAAACTTGTAAACAAACAGGAAATGGTGAAACTACGTCATGGAAATATTAAATACATAGAAGATTTAGAAATGGCTGAAGTTATGAACAATCACTTTAACTCTGTTTTCACTAGAGAAAATGTACAGCATTAGGATAAAGGGTGTGAAGTGGAATACCGCCCCCCCCCTCACCCATAAGGGAAATAATAATAGCACAGAAAGAAATAATGGATCAATTAACAAATCTTGACGTCAGGAAATCATACGTCCCAGACAGAATTGCAAATTAGATACTCAAAGAATGTAAATAAGAGCTAATGAAAAAAATATATAATAAGTTGCTAAATGAAAAAAGGAGAACTATCAAAGGACTGGAAAATGACATCATTGTACCAACATATAAAGTAGGAAACAAGGAAGATCCAACAAATTACAGACCAATTTCTCTTACAAGCCCTACAGCCAAAGTTTGTGAAAAAGTTATTTAGAATAGATGTATAAAACATCTGGAAGAAAAAATATACTAAATCCGAGACAATTTGGATTTAGACAGGGAAAATCATGTGTCACATATTCGATTTGTTTTGCTCAAGACTAATAGATATAATACAAAAAAGAACAGATGGGTTGATTGTGCTTTCTTAGACTTACAGAAATCTTTCGACAAAATACCACATAAAAACCATTAAAAAAACTGGAAGCCATAGGAGGGATACAATATTAACAACTGAACTGGATGGAGGATTTCTTGCATAAAAGGAAAAATGAGGGTAGTGCTCAGAGAAAAGAGTTCAATTTAGGAAGAGGTGATTAATGGAGTTTCACAGGGATCAATATTGCCTCCAATAATATTTGCTATTTATGTGAATGGTATGATGAAGATGTGAAATGTTACATAAGCTTCTTTGCAGATGACGCAAAATTGCAGAGGAAAGCGAATACTGAAACAAATTGTAAATCGCTGCAGAGATTTGATCAAGGTTTTGAAATAGAGCCAGAAGTAGGAAGTGGACTTCAAGAAAAAAAAAATGTATCATAATGGAATTTGGAAAAAGTAGAAAAATAAATAAACAAATAATACCACGACAATATAAAATCGGTACAAAGAAAGTAAAGAAAATGGGATCTGAAAAAGACTTAGGAGTAATCATCACAAAGGACATATCTCCTGATAAACAGATAAACAAAACTATTAGAGAATCCTACAACTTGCTAAGATCAATAAAGGTGGCTTTTACTAACTTGGATGAAGAAATGGTGGCGAAAATACTAGTCACACTGATAAGGCTTAGACTGGAGTATGCTGCGATATTATGGTCACCCAGTACCGAAAAGAATATAAAGAAAATTAAAAGAATTCAGAAAGCAATTACGAAGATGTCCCTAACACTTTCAAAACTGTCATACGAGGACAGATTGTCAAAACTGAAATTACCAACTCTGGAACAAAGAAGAGAAAGATGTGACTTACTAACCAAACCATGTAGCCGATGCTTTGTCCAGGATCACCTGTAGCGTCATCCCTGACCACCGACGCATCGAATACGCACTTAGACTGTAATTTCCTTAATAAACCTATAAGACATTTAGATACCATATCTAGGACTCCTCATTTCATCACGGCACTCCTGCCGTGACCATTCCCTCTACTACAATTTCCATCATTACACTTCAACTACTAAGGTCTATTAGTACCACCGCCACAACCATGCCACCAGTAACACAATCGCCACCAACATCACAACTACAAACAATATGATATGGATCAAAAGGTCTCCTGTTGGCATGCTCCACCTTTGTAATATCACAACCACCATTGCCAATACCATCATCACGACAACTACTACTATGAACATCATCATTACAACCACCACCATCAGCATCATCAACATCATCATACCATCACCGCCATCGTCACCACTCCCACCACTACTTCTGCCACTACCGCCATCGTCACTGCCATCGCCACTGTTACCCCACCACCATCACCATCATCATCCACACCATTACCAACACCATCAACAACAACATAAATTCACCACCACCCACACCATCACCATCACCAATTTCTCCTGCAATTGAGTAATTCTTCCACTCCTTTGTATCGTTAATATTCACCTCTGATGCAGAAATTTTCTGAAGCGAGAGTTTCTCTAACATCTTTGGAGCACTTTTACAGTATACTTACTTTTCAACACAATGACAGTGGGTTTAAGATAGGTGACATTGGTACGGTATGCCAGGAGACTTTTCAGCCCATAACGAGTCATATGTAGAAGGAATAAGTAAATAGAGAAGTAAGCAAACAAAAACATAAATCAAGCAAATCGACGTAACAGGCAGATTCCAGAAGTGAAAGAATAAGTTATCTACCAGAAAAAAAGGGGGGGGGGCATGACAGGGATCCGCTGTAGTTGTTTATTAAATTTAAACAATCATATTCTATTCTAAAATTTTAGGAGAAGGTAGTGAGGATGAGTTTGATTAGCCCATGAGGAGCAACAATAAATAACTGCGTTTAAATGAATGGTATGGCATATACATATGACGTAGATGTAGCTGCAGACGATCTTACTACAATGCAAGACTTATTTTTGTCATTTATAGAAATTAACGAGAAAATTATATCAAGATACATATATCTAAGCTAAACTTTCTATTAATGTATTAAAGAAATGGGTTTAGAAGTGAGTCAAAAAGGCAATTTGAGAATATAGGACATTAAAGAATCTAGATAAGTAAGAACAATGCTTACACATTAAAACATAATAGATAAGGAGATGAAGGAAGGATGAGCCTCTGAAACCAAATGCATGTGTACATTTAATCAAATTACTAGTAGGAAAAATATCACAGGTACAAAACTTGTAATGTAGTGATCACATCGCTGTTCTGACTGTATGGTAACAAAACTAGGGCTGTCACGAAAAAAGAAAGTAATGATAATAATAACAAAAGAGAATGTTGCAAATATTCGAGAATGGAATTTTGAGAAAATTATTGTAGACTGTGTATGATGAAGAGGAAGGGCAGCTGAGAAGATTCCATAACATAGATATCCGGCAAGTAACTGGACAAAGCTGGATTCGAAATGATGTTCGATCAGAAAGAATAAGATGGGCAAGAGACTATCAAAACGGAGAAAAAGAGATTGCCCAAGATGATGATAAACAGGGGAGTGGATGGAGTTCGTCCTGAGATCAAACTTTGGTACAAATGTAATAAATATAGAGCAAGATGTACAGTTATGGCACCAGATATTCAGGAATGACAGGAGGTGGGTGAAGACAGATAAATATGGAAAGGATTGTGCGGGCGGTGATGCAGCTGGTCCAAAAGTCATTGGATTACTGGCTAACGTTACATAGTTTCACTCATCTAATGACATGACCCTGTGTTCACGTGTTAAGATTATCTCATTTAATTCCTTTGCTTCCTTTCTTTCCAATACAAGGCAATTTTCTCTTTTCCAAATGTGGCAATGAATATTCTGCTGTGAGAATTGATGTCATTGGGATTCCGGGAGGAAAATATAGACCTTATAGGAGTTTGGGTGACCCTTAAAGTTTCCTGCTAAAATGTATGTATTGTGTCAATATATTGCTTTGATTTTGAATGCAATAAAGAGATTTATTCCCCCCAAAGTAATAGAAAGAATACTAATACTCCCAAATGGATGACGGATAGGACGAAAAATGAGATCGGAATATAAAGAGGGCTTTACTCTAGAATAAAAAACAGGGAAACACACCTTTGATCCAAATATAACGATATGGTTAGACTGGTTAAAAAAAAAAAAAAAAAAAAAAACACGCACAGCAAAACGTAACTACGAAATTAAGGTTGCCAGACGAGCGAGATCAAACTCAAAGGGGTTCTTTTATCTCTAAAGAACAAAAACTAAGGAAAGGATAGGCCCAATTAAAAACGATTAATGTGTCATGATTCGTTCGAAGAAAAAAATGAGCGAGGCGTTAACAAAGGAAAGTATAGATATGGTGCGTGACTGCGACCCAATTTTCAGTGTGAAGGAAGAAAGTAGACTAACAGCATTAGTAAGGTAGAATAGTCAAACAGATTGATGGACTTAATGCAGTACTTCTCAACGTGGGGCCGGGTGGGCAATTTGGTTTTCAGGTGGGCAATTCAGTTTTTCAGGCGTACAATATTATCTTTAAGGGGGTCAACTGAGGAAGCCCGGGACAATATTTTTACTTTTATTTTGTTCGATTTTTTATCTTTTGAAGTGTTTTTAAACCAAGGTTTAATGCTATTTCAGCTGAATGGAAGTTTATTTTTCAAATGATAAGAATTGTATATCACCACATGTTCACATCAAGATTATAAAGATAATTAGGTGGGGCATGGCCAAAAAAAAAAAGGTCGATAACCACGGGTTCAGACGAAATTGTCTAAAAGTGCTTAAAGAATGTAAATTTGAAATCCGCAACCAGCTAACGGATTTTTTTTATAAGTTTGTAGAGACTGGTTTTGTTCTTACTATTTGGGGGCTGGCAAACATTGTTCCTATTTTCAAAAAGGGAGATAAATCGTCTATATGCAACTACAGGCTAATCAGTTTGACATTCGTTATAGGTAAAATGATTGACTTGATAATAGCCTATGAAATTAGAGATCATATCGAGAGACATAATTTGATTTATGATTCACAGCATAGGTTCTCCAAGAGTAAGTCATGTTTAATTAATTTCCTATCTTTATACATCAATGTAATGATAGCTACGATGTTATTTACCTTGACTTTTGGAAAGCATTCGACAAGGTGCCCCACCAGAAACTACTAAATAATGTCAAAGACCATTGCATAGGAGGAAAAGTGTTTGAATATATTAGAGCTTAGATTAGTGACAGAAAACAGGGGTCACCATAAATGGTATAAAATCCAAATAGAGTGTTTCTAGTTGAGTTCTCCCGGGGCTCGGTTTTAGGTTCCTTATTTTTCATTATGTATATAGACGACTTGGACAATGGGATCAGTAGTGATGTTAGTAAGTTTGCGGACGATACTATAATAGGACTCCTAATTAGTTCAGGAGAAGACGCTGAGATTCTGCAGGAAGATCTTAACAAATTGTTCACATGGTCGGTAAATTGGCAAATGAACTTCAATATCTCAAAGTGCAGCGTGTTAAACGTAGGGTTATACAACCCAAAAGGTAGGTATAGCTTATATATATATATATATATATATATATATATATATATATATAATATATACATATATATATATATATATCAGAGAAAAATATGTATGTATATATATATATATACACACACACACACACATATATATATATATATACATATATATATATATATATATATATATATATATATATATATCAGAGAAAATTGAGTGCGAGAGAGACTTGGGAATTCTAGTGAGTCCTGACCATAAACCCTGGGAAAAAGCGTTAGCGCCAGGAATAGAGCTAACAAAGCATTAGGTTTCATTACTAGGACCGTTTCGAGTAAAAGTGCAGAGGTAGTTATCAAACTCTATCTGGCATTGGTTAGACCCATCCTATATTATTCGGTACAGTTTTGTTCTCTATCCTATAGAATGGATATTAATTCACTAGAATCAGGACAGAGGAGAATGACCGAAATTATACGTGTACTCAGAAATTTACCTTACATGGACAGACTTAGGCACTTTAATTTACACTCGAAAGATACAGAGTGCGGGATGATCTAATAGAGGTGTTCAAGTGCATTAAAGGTTTAAGAAGGTCATCATATTAAGACAACAGGGCAGTACTCGCAGTACTTGTTTAAAATTGGACTATTTTAGATTTAAGAAGAAATAGGCAAAAACTGGTTTAACAATAGAATGGTCAACGATTGAAATAGACCTAGTAGCTATGTAGTGAGCGCTGAAACTATCAGGTGTTTTAAGAAAAGGTTAGAAAACTTTATGGGTGGGGATGATAGGTGGTAATGGGCATGGAACTGTGTAGCGTAGACCTTGTAGTTTCCTTCATTCATGTGTTCATTGACAAGAAAGGGTTCGATGTTATTCAACAAATGTATACTGTGTGCAAGTAAGATATTAGTCTAGACTTTAGACATTTAAACATACGCTTTGTTCTACAGTATACACAATGTATTAAGAAAATACGTAAAGATAACTAGGTATAGCATGCTTTATCATCCAATAAAGTTGTTTATATTTGCGGATTGTGTTCAGATGAATTTATCGAGGCAACTATGTGTGAAAAGTCATTCAAATACATGAATACCGATAAACATTTTACAATCAGTATACAAACTATTTTCATATGATTTTTTTTTATTCATTGGTACAATCACCATTACTTTGAACAGGAGTCTACTGCTTACTCTATGTCCACATTGTCAGCACACTTCAATGAAGTTGTTTATATTTGCGGATTGTGTTCAGGTGAATTTATCGAGGCAAGGCTGTCTAAAAAATCATTCAAATACATGAATACTGATAAACATTTTACAATCAGTGTATAAACTATTTCCATAATGTCTTTTTTCATTCATTGGTACAATCATCATTGCTTTGAACAGGTGCCTACTGTCTACTCTATATCCACACTATCAGCACACTTCAAGACTCGATGTTTCATTTCTTAATCTGTATGTACTATTATCTAAGAAAAATAAACATTTAAAATAAAACAACGCTCAGAAAATCTAATCTTCTTATAAAACAATATATGAATAAAAGTCACACAGACGCGAGCCATCCGCCCCTATCGTCACGCATAGTCCACTAAAAGCAATTGTAGTATATACTACTCAAACATAAACAGCAGCCTAACAACAGTACCCCACAATACGACAACACTAAATTACACATGCTCAGACCACTAAACACTATTGTACATTCGACTGTCAAATTTTATGATTTACCAAACTCTCCTAAAGGAAAATAATAAAGTAAAATAATAAATAAATAAAACACTCCAAACAAATATATTGCATTATCATACCGACATTCAAGTGACCACACAACAATAAAGCAGTACATACACGAAATTAGCATACCAATCAAATCCAACTACCCTAGATAGCACACAGGGCACATCAAGTACCTTTAAACCTCGTATCCCTACACTGACGATTATGTCCCAGATAATTGTGTCCCGTAAAGTTTTGTATCTGTACAAATAGATACCTAGCCAATTGCGTATCAGATAATTAGGTAAGTACTTAATTGCAAAAATTGTAAGGAGATTTGAATTCAAATATTGAATACAACAATGTTTAACGACCCAGACATTTTGTCCCTGGCCAAATGTGTCTTTGAAAAAATAGAAATTACTATTCTTATGTTTCATTGACATACATTAATAAATCTTATTTTTAAATTTTCTAAAGCCACAAATATAACTTTAAATTCTTTATTTTTCGAACATCTTTAATCTATTAGTGTATTAAATATTCTTATCTCTTATTTGTTATAGTTTTCGCAGTTAACCAGTTATATAATTATTGAAAATAAAAAGCAAACAAACATCCATGTAATATTTCTAAAACTACATATATAACTTTAAATTCTTTACTTTTGGAACATTTCATATCGCCATGTTGAATTTTTTTTCATATCTTATCACAATTATCATTATTATTATTATTATTATTATTATTATTTGTACTTTCACGTGCAAAAAATAATTCCACATCCTCCTTATCCCCCTCAGGAATTCTTGCACAAGAGGTGGACATGGAACTTTTAGAGGTACTGAGACATCTTGGAATCTCAAAATCTTCTTTGGTAGATCTTAACCGGAACCATTATAGGCCTGGCACAGACCGTGCCGACAGAGGTGACAATGATGGTTGGACTAGCAACCGGACATTACACAGCCACTTGTTGAATCGTGTCCAATTAAGCAATAACCGCTTGTCCCAGCGAGGCAATGATATCTACTCGATCATTCCCTATACAACCGAACCTGTTGCCGAGCCTTTACAAAAGATTTTTGGGAACTCGGTGGATCAGTTCTTGAAGAGCAGAAGAACTGAATACCAACAATGGGAGAGCGACTTCGAAGGGGAACCTGGGACCACTTCAAATAAGAACCTGTCTTACATCGCAGCGTCGTACGTCAAGTTCGTAGAGTCCGGGGGCGCCAGAGTCGTACCAATCATGTAAGTGTCTTAACAGTACATATTAATTCATGCTAGTCTGTTTGAAAGACTGTAAAATTCGCCATCTAATTACATGAGTATGGTGGTATATTCTATAGCTTTTATCCTTTAATTCAAAATCTACTTTTTGGTTCAAAATATTCTTATGGCGCTTAAAACTATATATATGCACATCTGCACACACACATAACCACACACACACACACACACACACACACACACACAAACACACACACACACACACATACGCGCGCGCACGTAGACGGATTTACAGTGAAGATTGGAGCTCCGAAAAAGAAGGGAAATTTTCGTGGATCTCAACGTCAAGGAAATACCTTTTTGTATTTATAGGAAAGGAGAAAACTCGTGGTGTAGTGGAAGGGTGATAAAAAAGGAGAAGGGGAGGGATTACTGAGGGAAATGGAAGGAAAAGAGGAAGAGGATGACTTGGTCCAGGCAGGCAGACGCCATGTAAACCAACGCGGACCGGAGGATTTTAGTGATGAAGAAAGGATTAACAAAAATGTAAAGATGATAAAATATAGATAAGAGCAGCACAATGGAAGGTGAAGATAATAATTTCCAATGATTTAACGAGGGAGGGGGGAAGCCAACCCTCCCCGATTAGCCTAGAAGAATAAATTGAGAAAATTGTCAAACTTTGGGAGGATAGATTTGGTCAACTCACCCAGATCACGCAGAGAGTAGAAAAATTGGAAGAATTAGAGAAGGTGAACCAAAAACTAAATAAAGAAATAGAAGTATTAAAAAGACAGTTAAAAGAAGTAAAAGAATAGAATGACGAATTATAGAAGAAGAATAAAGAGATTAAAGAGTCTATAGCAAAAGAAGCACAGGGTTAGAAAAAAAATCCAAGAGAACAACAAAATTGCATTTAATGATATAGTAAAACAGCAGATGAAAGAACAAACTGAAGACACAGTTTAAAGGGATGAGACAGAAGGAGAATATAGTAAGAGACTTAGCAAATAAAATGAAATGTACAATTATATTAGGGATGGAAGAGAAGTATAATCTAAATAGGACTACAAGAATCAAAGAGGAAAAATAAAAAATAAATAATATATTAGAATTAGTTCAGGAAGATGAACCTGAAATAGGGAAACACATTGAAGCAATGTATAGACTCGGGAAATATAGTACAGATAAGACCAGAACAATTAAGGTTAAATTCAGATCACAAACGACAGCAGAGAATATTTTAGCAAAAACAGGGAAACTAGCAGACAGTGAATAATATAAAAAGGTGTGGATAACAAGAGAAATGAATAAAGAGGAAAGAGAGGATGAGAAAACAAAAAGACAATATGGAAAAGCTTGAATATAAGACACCAAT
>NC_134818.1:42789404-42799404 GCF_046742065.1 Oratosquilla oratoria
ATTACGTGACTTGTGTATTTGTCTTGGTGTAAACCCGCCTGCCGACGTCAACGAAGAGGTCGGCCTGTGCTAGACCGATAGCAGCAAAGGAGATATATCTCTTCGCCACCACCGGCCGGCGAAGATTCCTGGGCGCTTGTTGAATGAGCTGGAGTGGAGAGACGTCCGACCTCTAGGAGCGCTGAGTTGAACTGGAATTTCTGGAATTCAAGAAAAGACCACCTCGCTTGCGCGGGATCGGGTTTTGTGGGAGGGGAAGAACGTCTGTTAGAAAATGAAATGATAGTAGTGTATAAAAGAGGGCTATTGCCACCGGGCGAATCGCGAGCAATTAGGGGCTAGATTGTTGTCATGGCATAGGAGGGCTTGACCAGGAGCTTGGAGGGAAGCGCCTGACGCCGGAGGTTAGGAGATTGGGATTACCAACGGGGTTAGGATCACCAACGAAAGTTTAGAAAATGGTAGGAGGCGTAGTAGTAGAGAAAGGTGGAAAAACGGAAAAATCTTTAGTGGGAGGTAAACTGAAATGAGAAGATGTAGTAGAAGAGAAAGTTAGAAAGGAAGCGAATTTTAGTCGAAGAAAAAGTAAGTGTTTATGTTTGTGCGTGATTTGTGGCTCTGTTCGTGAGAGGTGTATGTGTGTATCTTACGAGAAGTGAGTTGATTTCACTTTCCGCGTGTAGAGGGCGAACCTGATAAGCCACAGGTGGGGCGAGCGACCCCTGATTATCCCCAGGTTTTGGGTTTGAATTCCTTTTAGATCTGATCAAGGGGCGGAGCGAGGGGGGGCAGACGGGTGGTGTACACCCGCCTGCCGACGTCAACGAGAGATCAGTGACCAGAACGGGAGCGGCAAGGAGATAACTCCCCGCCGCCACCGCTGGCGAGGGCGAACCTGATAAGCCACAGGTGGGGCGAGCGACCCCTGATTATCCCCAGGTTTTGGGTTTGAAGTCCTTTTAGAGCTGATCAAGGGGCGGAGCGAGGGGGGGCAGACGGGCGGTGTACACCCGCCTGCCGACGTCAACGAGAGATCAGTGACCAGAACGGGAGCGGCAAGGTGTTTACTGCCGTCCTCCCCCGCTGGCGAGGGCGAACCTGATGAGCCACAGGTGGGGCGAGCGTTGTCTGTTTATCCCCAGACTGGGTTTGGAATTCGGAAGAGTAGATTCAGTGGCGATGCGAGGGAGGGGCAGACGGGCGGGTGTTGTATGGTCTCTTTCCTTCCAATCACGACTCTGAAAACAGAGAATTACGCGATTGGGAATTGTGTGTAAATGTCAGAAGTGTAAACTCGCTCACCAGCGTCAGCGAGAGGCCAGCGTTTGGTTGCGGGCCGGTCGGACAGAAAGGTGTCCCAAGTCTCTCCGTCAACCAGCCCGCGGTCAGATTGGGCGTACTGAGAGAGACGATTGGGCCTCTGCTTTGCTAGCGAGAAAGTGTGCATGTGCCTCTTTTCTTCCAAGCACTACTCTGAAAACAGAGATTTACGTGACTTGGGAAATGTGTGTGTGTATTTGTATTGGTGTAAACCCGCCTGCCGACGTCAACGAGAAGTCGGCCATGCCAGACCGGCGGCAGCTAGGAGATATATATCTCCCAGCCACCACCGGCCGGCGATGATACTTGGATCTTGTAGAGAGAGCTGGTCGAAGAGACGTCCGACCTCTAGGAGCGCTGAGTCGATCTAGACAGTTACACGACTAATATATATACTCTCCCGCGAGCCAACAAAAGAGCTGCCAAATGTCGCCAGAGGCAATGAACATCAAGGATTTAGAATATATCCATGGACATATTCTTTACAAAAATGGGCATACAAACAATATATGATAATGTTACCTTGTCAATCTTAGATACAAGAAGAAACTTAAAGGTTTTTATATTAAAAACTATACATTAATACATACGTAAATGGAAGCTGGAACGCTGTTGCCAAAACTACGCTCCCACGCAAGTTTTTAGTCAGAACGCACGGACAGGTGCATTGTCACTTTCCCACACTAATGCAGGCATTATCCGAAAACCAAGAAAATTTAAAATTTCCCAAATATTACGTAAATAAGTTCCTAAGGTTGAGAAGACAGGTCCATAAGATAAAACACATACCTAAATCCTTATGCAATGAATGGAACACGTTGGCAAAGCAAAATAAGAAATTGATACGTATATAAAGGTAGTAGTACTAAATTTGACAGTTTTCGTATGTTGCGCTGACGATTGCTCGGAAGAGGACTACGTGACTAGGCCGTGTTAATTCGGCATATCTCGCATCTTACCAAAAGTCCACATGAGTACACATGAGTATAGACCTATATTCACGTATATACGTAAATATCAATTCTTGACGTTCGACGGGTCTATAGTCGTAACTATATATATATATATATGTATGTATATATATGTAGTTATATATATACATATATATGTATATATATATATATATATATATATATACATATACACACACACACACACACATATATATATATATATATATATATATATATACAGTATATATATATATATATATATATATATCTTAGTTCCTTGTGGATGAAAGACCACCCCTCTACCGTGCCCGTTGCCTGGGTCAGAAGTAATATACCGACACAAAACATATCCGCATTAGTGCCCGACAGCCGAAGCTGGTTTATCCCCTCCACTACCATACATAATAGCTCTTCCCACTCATCCACTCCAGTATTTACAAGACAGATAAAAAAAAAATACTTAGGCTGCGTCAATTTATCACCCATTCACAACTACTCTTCACTCACACCTATCTTTTGTCCTCTTCCTTCCGTATTCGAAAGACTTGCCAATTGTACCCAAGATCCCTTTTACTTACTCCATTAATCACATTCTTGATCTTTCTTGAAGTACACTCCATTCACCTCTGCCTTCCACACTCATATTATTAGTCTTTCTTTACTATTTTTTGTCCGTATGCCCAAACCACCATTATGCTTTGATCACCCATATATGTCAGCTCTTCCTTTACCCAAGCTCTCATTCTCTATCCTCGTAACCTCCATCATTTCTGTGCACTGTAAATTCCAAGTCTCCGTATTATCCAGTGTCATGGGTTCAATCATCTTTTTGTACAATCTTCTCTCTATCTTAATTCCCAGGTACCTATTTCTCATGACAATTTTTATTCCCCCCAAAACATTTACTTGCTTCCCTTACTACATAGTTTAACTTTTCCCTCACCCCACCATTCCCTGATACATGAAACTTTGAATACTTAAGATCCCCACTTCTTTCACCTTTTCTCCTTTAAGACTTCCAAACTACAGCTATTCACACAACACTATACCCGACATCCGGAAGCATGACAAAACCATCATAATTCCCCAAACCAGCAAAGACTCAACAGTTCCAGCATCACACCGCTCAATCACACTTCTTTGTACCCCCTCCAAAGTCATAGAACGCCTCATACTACAACTCGTCACACCGGTTACCTCCCTTGATGAGTCACAGCATGGTTTTAGACCACTACACTCCACAAACGCTCTTCTGATAAGCCTCACATAATATGTTTTTTGATGGCATCAATTCAGATAAGCCCCCACAAGATCTCACAAGCAAAATATCCAACATAGACATGCAAAATAATACTAAAAGATGGCTGCCCAATTACCTGGTAGGTAGAAATGCCTGTGCCATATGATCGCCAGTTATTCCACACCAGAAACTTTAGGAATGGAGGACCACAGGACTCAGTTCTACCACCCTTTAATCTATGCATGCACGATATACCCACACCCCACACCCCAGAAATACAAATATCTTTTTACATAGATGACGTAACAATTACATGCACACACTGTAACGCAGACAAAGGCAAATAAATAGTTCAACCATACTTCGACACACTCAACAACCATTTGACTACAAATAGTCTCAAAATAGCTCCAACCAAATCTACAACCACACTTCTCACCAATTGGACAGAGGAACACAAATATATACATGTCTCATTATCAACAACATTCATACCATATACACACACGATTCTTGAAGCATCCATATCTTTCAAACAACACATCACAAACATATGGATAAATTGCACACCTTGACTTAACACGGTTGAATAAATTGAAAGAACAACATTCGTGCAAAACAAAGAAACTAACACGATAGTATACTCGTACAAAGCATGTAGGTTTAGGACAGGTAGGGATTGCACGAATCAGATTTTTATGGTAAGACAGATATGTGAGAAAGCTGTAGAAAAAGATAAAGACGTTTTTGAGCCTTTCTGAATTTGGAATAGGCTTATGAAAGAGTAGATAGAAAGGCACTGTAGAAGGTATTGCATATATATGGAATAAGAAGAAAGTCGTTATGAGCAGACAAGAGTTTTTGTGAGAGTATTGGAGCCTATGTTAGAATTAAAAATGGAAAGAGTGAGTGGTTTGAGGTAAAGGTGGGACTTCACCAAGGATGTGTTATGTTGCCCTGGCTGTTGAATCTATACATGGATTGGATGGTGTGAGATGTAAACGCAAGGTTAATATGTCGAGGATTGGAGATAGTTAAAGAAAATGGAGAAAAATGGGAGATAAGCCTGTTCTTGTTTTCTGACAACACTGTACTTGTGGCAGGATCAGAGGAGGGATTGAGGAAGTTAGTGGCAGAGTTTGAGAAGGTGTGTGAAAGAAGGAAGTTGAAGATAAAGATGGGTAAAACTAAGGTGATGATATGTACAAGGGGAGAAAGGGGAACCAAATTGGAAGTGAGTATTAAGGGAGAGAGACTGGAGGAAGTGAATACCTTTAGATTCTTGGTGCATATGTGGCGGAAAAGGGAGGAGTTGAAGTGGAGGTAGAATATAGATTAAGAGAAGCAAGTAAATGCCTAGGGGGATTAAAAAGTGTAATGAGAAATAAACATTAGGGAATAGATGCTAAGAGGAGATTGTATAAAGGAGTGATTGTGCTGACAACACTAAATAGAGTAGAAACATGGAACATAAAACAGGAAGCGAGGAGGAGTTTGAATGTTTTTGAGATGAAATCTCTAAGGAGTATGGTGGGGTTACTAGGTTTGATAGAGTTAGAAATGAGGAGGTGAGGAGAAGTGCAGGGGTGGAGTGTTGGGATATATATATATATATATATATATATATATATATATATATATATATATATATACATATATATGTATGTATGTATGTATATATATGTGTATGTATATATATATATATATATATATATATGTGCGTGTGTGTGTGTGTGTGTGTGTGTGTGTGTGTGTGTGTGTGTGTGTGTGTGTGTGTGTGTGTGTGTGTGTATGTGTATTATATATATGTATGTATATATACATTATATATATAAATATATATATATATATATATATATATATATATATATATATATATATATTGTCACATATTTTCCCATATATGTATGGTTGAATTACAGTTATTACTTTGGAAGTGAGTGTGCGATTTCGGAGAACGCGTAGAAGAACAGATTAAGATAAAATTAAGTGTATTTCCTTGCTTTACATTACAATTTCCGCCAGCCTAGAGCGGCGTAGAACGTTTCAGCTGACTTGAACAATCATGATCCATCTTCGTAGACGCTAATCCTAAGGGCCAATCAGAGGTAATTTTGTAAAAGGATCAGGCGCCATAGGGCGTGTGAGAGTCTGTACAGGATACTAAGTGCCATGTAGAGGACGTATGACCTCGGGCAGGATTGTCGGCTTTTATAAGTCCTCTGTACTCCCCCTGCTTTATTAATAAGATAATTAACTCAGGTAGAATTTCATTTAGTTGTCATGTGATGTCTATGGCAGTGACGCTGAAAGCCTAGACAGTGTATCGTTGGCAATTAACTTCTCTTTAACCCCCGTTAAAAGTTTTTCGAGCGGGAATCTTCTGTTTTGAAACTTATTACTCTTGTAATCCTAGTAACTCTGATGAATAATTTTAACTTTCCAATCGTATTTTTTTCCCATTTGTCACGATAAAAGAAACGGAATTAGCGACCTCCAAGTGAATCACCCAAAGACATGGGGTCCTGGGGACTCATTCATTCATTCACCATTCACTATTCTTACTGTATTTTACGAGTCAGAAGTGTGAGCGACATTCGTAACAATATATATATATATATATATATATATATATATGTATGTATATATATATGCATGTATATATATATGTATATATATATGCATACACACACACACACACACACACACACACACATATATATATATATATATATATATATATATATATATATATACATACATATATATGTATATATATATATATATATGTATATATATATATATATATATATATGAACATGACTGTCGAAACGTTAGAGAATAAAGTGCACCAGCTCCTTCCTAGACTTTACCTAAACCACTCTCCCCATACATTTGTCTTTTCTTATACATATATATATATATACATATATATATATATATATATATTTATACATACATATGTGTATATATATGTATATACATATATATATATACATATATATGTATACATATATATATATATGTATATATATATATATATATATATATATATATATATATTCATGCATTGATACATGTTGGTGGGTTTTCGATATACACTAGTAGTGAAGTTGTTAGATGTAGAATCGATCAATACATCCAGGAAGGGGAGTAGACCGTTGTTCTTCATTTTAGTGGTAAAAGCTAGGCCTGAAATTTCCTGAAGTCGGCACCGTATATTTTTTAACAAAACAACAGAAGGGGTGTTGGTCGATTCCAAATATGACAACTTCATTACCAGTGTATTTTGAAAACCAAACAACATGGATAAATGCATGAATGACAAGAGCACAGCACATCCAGGAAGGAGAATAGACCGTTGTTATTCATTTCAGTGGTAAAAGCTAGGCCTGAAATTTCCTGAAGTCGGCACCGTATATTTTCTAACAAAACAACAGAAGGGGTGCTGGTCGATTCTAAATATGATAACTTCATTACCAGTGAATATAGAAAACCCACCAACATGGATAAATGCAAGAATGGCAAGAGCACAGCACATCCAGGAAGGGGAGTAGACCTTTGTTATTCATTTCAGTGGTGAAAGTTAGGCCTAAAATTTCCTGAAATCGGCACCGTATATTTTCCAACAAAACAACTGAAGGGGTGTGGTCGATTCTACATCTGACAACTTCATTACTAGTGTATATCAAAAACCCACCAACATGGATAAATGCATGAATGGCAAGAGCAAGTGCACTGACAACTACAAGAAAGGTGTCATTTGAGCATATGTAAAAAGAACCATATCAGTGTGTTCCTCGTGGCAAGCATTACACAGTGAACTTCAACACGGTACTCCTGAATAGGCCTGCTCAGTCACAGGTGCAGGATCGAGTTCATGTGTGGTCACAGTCACAGGAGAAGCGGCCATCACACGTCTGCCGCCAATGTGCAGGTCCGGGCTAAGAGCTTCCAGCTACACCATGCCTACTCCCACCACCCTTGTCCCATCGCCACTGGACTTTCTAGGTAGGGTTAGGAGGAAAGGAAGAGAAAGGAAATAAGGAGGGTGTTAGAGAGACAGTAGTTAGACTGAAAAGGCCGTTGGCGTGACTTTTTTTGGGGTGGACAACATTTTGCCAGAGTGATGCCCACACACTCTGGCTCCACACCCTCCTCCTGTGGCACACAGGTGTGACGTGCAAGACTATGATGTGGAGTTGCATCGGTCTGCCGATAATCTATTCCACTAGATCTCGCCTTGCAGCCAGACCAACTGGCATGGTTTTATTTTGAAGTTTCCCTCTCCTAGCCTTTACCTGAAGAGGCATACCCTACAAGGCAGCAGGGGATCTGATTATACCGTCTGACACTCGGTCGCTTACATGCGTTCTGTAATAAACAGGGGGGACCACGGGAAGGTAGCATGCAAGCAGTTAGGAGGAGTGCCTATAGGAAGGTTAAGAATAGCTTAGCCTAAGACGCGTGCACTCCAATCACCCCCATATATATATATATATATATATATATATATATATGTATATATATATATATATATATATATATATATATATATATATATTTATATATATATATGTAAATATAATATATATACCGTATATATATATATATATATATATATATATATATATTTATATATATATATATATATGTAAATATAATATATATACCGTATATGAATATATATATATATATATATATATATATATATATATGTGTGTGTGTGTGTGTGTGTGTGTAAATGTAATATATATACTGTATACACACACACACACACACACATATATATATATATATATATATATATATATATATATATATATATATATATAGAAACATATATATATATATCAGACGAGCGCATTGTCAGTCTCGCTCGTGATGACATGAATTAAACGTAATAAATTAATGTGGTTGAATATATATATATATATATATATATATATATATATATATATATATATATGTATATATATACATACATATATATATATATGTGCATATATATGTGTATATATATACATATATGTATATATGAATACATATACATATATATATATATATATATGTATATACACACACATATATATATATATACATATGTACATATACATATACATTTATATATATATACATATATATATACATTTATATATTTTCATATATATATATTCATATATTTATATATATGTATATATATACATATATATATATTGATATATATATATATATCAATATATATATACATACAGACGTAAGCGGAGTAGGAAACACAGGAGTCTTAGTCTTGAGTTTAGTCAAGAATAAACTCAAGACTAAGACTCCTGTATTTCCTACTCCGCTTACGTCAACCTGTCAGAATGTCTCAACATATATATATATATATATATATATATATATATATATACATATATATATATACATATATATATATGATCACTGTTAACCCACTATCGGAGAAATAATAACGGAAAGTACAGAGAAACTGTATATTTCGACTACTCTCTGTAGTCCTCTTCAGCAGAATGCTTACATAAGGTTAAGGTACAAGTATATATGAAGAGATGAGGGGTACATAGAAGGGGATGAGGAAAGTGTGTGTGTGTTGGGGGGGGGCTCAGGTCACATGCCCTTGAAATGGTCGGGTCAAAGTAGGACAAGGGGTGATATTTTGTTCAACCGCTTTAGACATGATCTTGTTGACCGCTAACTGGGTAATACAATCTGGGGGCCACTGGCCTTTAGAGGTATTAAAGTTAGGATAATGTTTTATTAGAGAAGATTCTACAATTTTTCTTCTATAGCTACAGTGTGATTTATAAATAATTGATGCATTATCCCAATCTAATCTATGGTCTTTTTGGCTGGCATGAAGGAACACAGCGGAGTTAACTTGTCCATATTTTATGGAGTTTTCATGTTCCTTTAATCTCGTGGACAAATTCCTGCCAGTCTGGCCCCAGTAAACATCATCACAGTCTTTACACGGCAGTTTATATACCCCGGAGTTTTAGTCCACATCATCCCTCCGGTGTACATTAACTACCTTTCTAAAAATGCTGTTTGGATAATTGTAAATAAATTTGATTTGATTATTAGCTAGAAATTTGGAGACCGAGTTGATAGAATCATTAAATAGTACAATGATGTTGTTGTTACCCCATTTAAACTTCTCCCTGGAGTTACTTGGTTTATAAAAGTTGGATTTGGCTTTATGTAGGGCTTTCTTTAGAAACCATCCCGGATAACCTACGTTAGAGAGTTGTTTATTAATGATATCAAATTCTATTTGCAAGAATTGTGGACTGCAAATTCTAAGGACTCTGAGAAATAGACCCGATGCAACACTAGATTTAATATTATCCGGATGGTGGCTAAAAGAATGTAAGTAATTACCTGTGTGGGTAAGTTTCCTATACACAGTGAAGGACAATTGGTCCGGGTCTCTTATGACCGAAATGTCCCATTCCTGGACATTTCGGTC
>NC_134818.1:42804404-42806904 GCF_046742065.1 Oratosquilla oratoria
GGAGATAGATCGTCTATATGCAACTACAGGACAATCAGTTTGACATCGGTTATAGGAAAAATGCTTGAATCAGTAATAGTAAATAGACTTAGAGAACACATCGAGAGATATAATTCAATTCGTGATTCGCAGCATGGTTTCTCCAAGGGTAAGTCATGTGTGACTAAACTTCTATCCTTTTACACTAAAGTATATAAGGCGTCAGATAACAGTGATAATTACGATGTTATTTACCTTGACTTTAGCAAAGTGTTCGACAAGGTGCCACACCAAAGACTACTAAATAAAATCAAAGCCCATGGCATAGGAGGAAAAGTGTTACTAAGCCAAGCTCTAGCTTGGCTTAGTAACAGAAAACAGGGGGTCACCATAAATGGAGTAAAATCTAGGTGGGGTAATGTTACTAGTGGGGTCCCCCAGGGCTCGGTTTTGGGTCCCTTGTTGTTCATTATGTACATAAACGACTTTGACGACGGGATAAATAATGATGTTAGTAAGTTTGCGGACGACACTGAAATAGGACGCCTAATTAGGTAAGGAGCCGACGCAGAAATTCTGCAGGATGATCTTAACAAATTGTTCACATGGTCGGTGAAATGGCAAATGAACTTCAATATCTCTAAGTGTAGCGTGTTAAACGCAGGGCTACACAACCCCGGAAATAGATACAGCTTAGATAACACGCTTTTAGAGAAAACTGATTGCAAGAGAGATTTGGGAGTTCTAATGAGTCCGGACCTTAAAACCAGGAAACAGTGCATTATCGCCAGAAATAAAGCTAACAGGCATTGAGTTTCATTGCTACGACGGTAACGAATAGAAGTGCAGAGGTAATTATTAAACTCTATCTAGCGATAGTTAGACCCATCCTTGACTATGCGGTACAGTTTTGGTCTCCGTCCTACAGAATGGACATCAATTCACTAGAATCAGTACAGAGAAGAATGACCAAAATGATACATGGAACCAGAAATTTGCCTTACGAAGAGAGGCTTAGGCACCTTAACTTACACTCTCTGGAAAGACGCAGAGTACGGGGTGATCTAATAGAGGTGTTCAACTGGATCAAAGGCTTTAACAAGGGTGATGCAAACAAGATCATCATATTAAAACAACAGGGCTGGACTCGCAGTAATGGTTATAAACTGGACAAATTTAGATTTAAGAAGGAAAGAGGCAAGAATTGGTTTATAAGGAGGAAAAGTGGTCGACGAATGAAATAAACTTAGTAACTATAAAGTAAGTGCTGAAACTATCAGTTATTTTAATAAACTGTTAGACAACTTTATCGATGGGGATGACAGGTGGTGATGGATACGGAGCGGTCTCTTGCAGTCCCCTTCATTATTATGTTCTTATATACATATATATATATATATATATATATAAATATATATATATATATATATATATATATATACATTAGTATATATATGTATATATATATATATATAATTTATATATATAATATATATATAAATACATATATACATATATGTAGATATATATCTCGATATATATATATATATGTATACAGATATATACATATATATATATATATATATATATATATATATATATATATATATTGATTTAAACTATGACAAATGTAACTAAAGGCGGAGAAAATATGCGAGGAATAATGGAAGAATTTTACTGCTTTAACGTTTCGACCCTTAGGGTCTTAATCACAAAGCATAACACAAAAGTACAACATGGACATCTTATACACATGCATGTCACCTCACAGGGTGCCTCGGAAAGGTCGTCGTGCTCGGAACATTTGTCTGTTTGTTTTCATCAACTATCAATAAACTTGTAGCTCTTTCCAAGCATATAAAACCATCTCTATGGTTGATGTTATTATTAGTATTAATATAGGCTGCTTCTATTGTTTTTCTTAATTTCTTTGTTGAACCTTTATTTGTTATAACTGTATTGTCCCAGTTCGGAAGGTGGTCATATGTATCTATGTGGCTTACTATAGAATTAGAAAGCCTGTGGGTTCTTACATCATTTTTGTGTTCATATAACCTTTTTTCTAATCCACGACCTGTTTCACCAAAATATGAGGATGGGCAATTTTTACAAGGTATTTTCTAGACAATACTATTTTCATTCGTATAGTTATTTCAATTACGCGTTACCAAATGTCCCACTATCCTACCTGATGTTCTTGCTATCTTTATACCTGCTTTTAAGAGGACGTTGTCTAGAGTTGAATTAATGTTGGAATTTGGGACTGTGATATATCGTGTTTCTTTGTTGCAATTATTTATATCTCTACTCTTCTTATTTATTTCCTAAGCTTTCTTTTTTAATTTAAGTAGGAGACCTTTGGGATATCATAATTTGCTGAAAGTTTTTGTAATGTCATCTTGTTCGTCTTCTAAAAATTCTTTACTACAGATGCGAAAAGCCCTGAGAAAGAAGTCAATTATTGTACCTGTTTTAGTCCTAATATTGTGTCCTGAATAAAAATGTATATAATCTTCTTTAT
>NC_134818.1:42814404-42824404 GCF_046742065.1 Oratosquilla oratoria
ATGTACTAATTTTGAGTCCTTACGCCTGTCTGGCGTAAGTACAACATAATTTAATTTATTTATTCTATATGACATAGTATATGGACCTTAAATTTATTTGACAGGGGAACTCCTGGAATGGGCAAATAAAGTAGGACTTGTGCCACTGACTTATTAAAACTTCAAGAGATCCTCTTGTCACCAATATACGAATAAGAGCTCAAAGTGAGAATATCTTAATGACTTTTGAGTGATTTCTCTAATGACAAATAGCATGAGAGGTAACCTCATCCCAATCAGATTGTCTGTTGTTACAGAATTTACGTTGCATTGCTTTGAGAGTTCGATGAAACAGTTCTAGAGCTCCTTGTGACTTAGAGTGATAAGAAGTTGAGAGATTTTGTTTTATCTCTACTTCTTTTAGTACATTGGTAAAGAGTTCACTTGTGAGATTTGTTCCTCTGTCGGATTGAATTTTTTGGGTAAAAAAAATTATTAGAGTGTTAGCGATGGTCTTTGCACCCATTCTTTTGATAGAGAAAGCTTCGGGGAATATCGTAAGAGAACACATTACAGTTAAAATGTATTGATTTTTTTATGCAATGGCCCCACTGTGTTGATGATAATTTTATTAAAAGGGTTCCTTGACACCTGGATGAGATGTAGAGGGGCTTTAGGTATTTTCTGATTTGGTTTGCCAGTGAGCTGATAAAGGTGGTAGGTTTGAACATATTTCTTAATGTTCTCTTTATTAGATGGTACCAAAAGAAGTTTTCTAGAATTATGTTGAAGGTCTTACAAACTCCTGCATGACCGCTTGAACCAGCATGAGATACTTCAATGATTTGAGATCTAATTGCATGAAGTATAACTACATGGTGAATCTCTGCCCAATTGTCAGAATTTACGTGTAAATGGAACTTTGTAATCTCATGAGAATACCTTGTTGGTAATAGAATCCTGGGAGTTTGTCCACTTTATTCTTAAAATCTTCTGCTAATATATGGAAGTGCTTTAAAGTAGTGTCTGATTGTTGAGATTTCATGAGGTTAGAAGGTGACATGATTTGTGTAGATAGATAAAAAAATATAAGGTACAGTTTCGTTTAAGGGAGCTGATTTGGAACGAGTTACTTTACATAGGGGGAAAATTTCAGAATATATGTGATCTACAATTGTAGGACTTTTGTCACAAGGGGTTTTGACTATATCTAAGGGAGGTACTACTAATGAACTCGTAATGTTATTACCTAGGATGAGATCAATTCCAGGAATTAGCATTGATTTTTCTCTGAGGCCAATTGTTACTTCCTTATTGACAAGATTACATCTATGGAATACTTTAGCTAGATTTGCGGACTGGACCGTGGTCAAATCTTCTATTTGGATTTTATCTCTAGTACTCTTTATTTCAACTCCAGGTAGGATTTGAAATCTTTAAGATCATCAGGAGATGTAGAGGGTTGAGTTACAATATGATTTATGGGTTTTGATTTTGTTCCACTACCTAAAAGGTTGGGTCTTCTCCGTGTAGTGTGACATGCTACACCTGGGTTAAGGACATTTGATAATGTGATGTCTGGTACGCTTACAATATCCACACAAAATATTATCGGGTTTTCCCACCAGCTTATCACCAGGAGTATCAAGGAAACTTACTGATGAACATATAATTGGCTTTTCCCGTTGAGTATCTATTTTGTGTACTACTGCAAAATGACCAGCCAATAAGGCCGCCTCATTAAGATATGAGACATCCTTATCGTTGAGATACAGCATTATAGGAAATGGAATGCGCGCCTCTTAAACTCTTCGTATACCATGGGATCAACTAGCTGGTTAAAGGATTCTACCCCTGCTTAAAAAGCTTTAGCTTTTCAGAAGCAAATTCTATCTAAGTGTCAAGGGGAGATTACTAAATTCCAAAAAAAATTCTGCAAGCCTCAATGGTGATATGATACGCCTTTAATATACTTTCTTTTAGTAAAGAGTAGGAGGTACAGTCCTCAATAGTATTGAATACTCAAGCAGCTGTACCAGCTTAGATTCGGTAATTCCTGTCCATTCTTCTTCAGGCCATTTCCTATTTTGAACTAATTGTTCAAATTATCTGAAAAAGTAATCGGGATCTGACTCATTGAAATCTGGAACTGAATAGATTTCTTTATGATACCGGAATGGACCTTTGGCCTCTTTTTCACGGCTTATTAATTCTAATTTACGTAAATACTCAAGTTCTTTCTCCTATCTTTCATATTCTATTTCACGTTCTTTCTCCTGTCTTTCATGTTCTTTATCACGATCTATCTCCTTATGTTCATGTCTCAGTTTTTCTCTTTCAAAGTTCATCTTTTCCTGTTCTAATTTGATTTTTTCTACCTCTAGGGTAATCACCGATCTATTTACTTTAACTTTTGCACTTGCATCAGAAGTGGGAGGAGGCTCCACTTCTTCCAATTGGGATGCAGTGGGGTTGTTCATGAATTACTCGTGGGGAAACTTCCTCTTACAAATGAAATGGGTAATTTAGGGATTTAAATGGTTTAAAATTGGTATTCCACTCCCTAGTGAATATTTACCAAACCTTGAATCTCACAAGTTAATGGCAAAATTTCTGTTCACTGCTTCTTTTAGAGTAAGATCACAAGATAAGGTGGGTTTTGTCCACGGTTGAAACATTTTTATTAATTGCATAGGATATTCCGAAATGAAATAAGGTATCGTAGATAACTCTAAGCTGCATCAGAATTATGTATCGAAGGTCCGAAAATATTTTCAAACACGACTTGAAGCTGAATCTGTGTCAGTTACTAGTAAGTATCGAATTTCAGTCACAGCAACTGGGGAAGCTACAGCAAGTAAGTTTTATGGTGGGTCACACTTAAATGGTACTAATAAGGGCGAAGAGGTCAAGAGTACTTTTTATAGTGACGCACAATTTAAGGGCTCCTCGCTGAAATTTAATGGCTAAAGGGCATCAATAGATGTCCTTTCGGTCCTCTTCCTCTTTTCCGTTCACCCAAACCTAAAGTTCGTTCTTCCTAATACCAGAAACTCGTCTTACCTAACAGTCAATATTTCCTTTCTCGTGGAAATTACGGAGTATACCAACTTCATGCTACTGTTTGCATTTGGCAAGAGGTATCAGAGTTCCTAGATGATTACTCCGTATTTGAAATAATAAAACTTAGGTTGAAGATCTTACCAGTCTTTGACTATCTATTCATGAGGATCAATTTAATTAAATTTATCAAATTGAAATCCCGGACAGCAGGCCCCCATATTACAATCCTGTAGTGTATGTTAGAAGTGAGAGAGGTCAGGATTAACAAATATGCTGTGCAGTTCAATATTTACAAAACCAACTCAGACTAGAGGTTACGGGACAACAAGGGCGGTGGAAACAGGCGGGGGAATGGAGTGTACCCCGTAGGTATTCTCAGAATGAAAGAGGCTTATAAAATCAAGCTCTGCCTACTTATAATCACAAGAAGGATTCGTGGATACGCAAGTTGGAACAGGTAACAGAGAGATACGAACGGAGTCAGAAATCCGGCTCTACAAGATAGAACCTGTTTTTTTTAATGTTACAGAGATTTGATATTACAGATTTTCAATGCCTGGGTCGTAATATATATATATATATATAATATATATATATATATATATATATATGTATATATATATATATATATATATATATTATGGAAGAAAGTATACGCTGGACTCGACGTTCGTCAATTTATTCCGACGTTTCGAACCCTGTCCGAGGTTCGTCTTCAGGGTAATACAGTGGTAGCAATAGGAAATGTACATAAATAGGGGATACCTGATACGCTGGAACAGGTCTTCCCAGTAACCGTTATATTCCAACACAGGTAGAACATATCAAAAACACGGATGAGAAACAAAAATATAAATAAAACTATAATACAAAATGTGCAATACTTGCTTAAAAACATTCACATGGTTTACTATAGAAAAAATAAAGAAAATACAGTGAAGGCTGTAAGAACTCAACCCGCTGCCGATGGACCGCACCACAATGCACCCCGTGGAACAAATGTCCCGCGTAGTATGCATTGTCACAGAACAAAGAAATTGGAACAAGAAGAAGAACGTATAATCCATCAATATAATAAACATGCAAAAAGGAGTTTACATTAAAATAAATAAGAAAATAAAATGCAGTGTCAAAAATGCCCCCAAGATTGGGTGTAAAAGCTGCACGCTGAGACGTGCCACAACAATACGATAAACTCCAACTCGCCACGCGGAACAAAAGTCACGTGAAGCATGCACTGTCACAGATCCCAGAAATTGTAGCCGTAAAGTGAAGCAAAACCGTCCCTCACCGTTAATAGATTACATAAATAAAATTACATAGATGAAAAATTACATAGATAAAAATGTAATAATACAAAACACACCAAGAAACATATTACCGTCGTGTAATACAAGTAAAACACACAACATAAACAAACTATGACGCATGCTTCCTCTCCAGCCTATCCTTCGCTTCCTTATAAGTTGGCTTTAGAGTGATGCATCTGTTGACACTATTATCGTCACTTGACCAAGCTACCACGAATAATCTGGCGCTTTTTCCGCTATCTCCGTATTTCACTTACGCATTCTGCCAGTCCATCTCGTGTCCTGTTCCCTCGCAGTGTCTTAAAATGGCCGAACTCATGTCCCTCCTACCGACAGCCCTCTGGTGTTCTAGCAGTATAGTCGCTAATTTCTTGCTAGTTTCCCCAACATAATGTGTCTCACAGTCCTTGCACCCGATGTCATAAACCATCCCTACTCGGTCCGCTTGGCTCACAGTGTCCTTAATTTTGGTCAGGGCTCTATGTAGAGTGTTCCTCTGTTTGTGTGCTATTTCCACACCGTGTTTTCTTAACATTCTGGCCGCTACCTCAGAAGACCCTTTCAAATAAGGGACCGTAACCCGCGGCGCGTCCGGTCGTCTGTCGTCCATCCTACCACTCGGTTGTCGTGCCGTCCACCTTTTTACCACCGAATTCGGGTAACCGTTGTCCCTAAATACCTTCTTCAGGTGACTCCTCTCCTTCCTCTTGCTATCTTCCATGGAACACACCTTTTCCACCCTAGACCACAGGGCTCGAAACGTCGGAATAAATTGACAAACGTTGAGTCCAGCGTATACTTTCTTCCATAAAAATGGTTCCTGGACTCCAGCTATTTATGAATATATATATATATATATATATATATATATATATATATATATATATAATATATACATATATATGTATATATATATATGTATATATATATATATATATAAATGATTATTTGTACATGTGTTGATACATATATGTGGTTATATACACATACACACACACACACACATATATATATATATATATATATATATATATATATATATGTATATTTATATAAATATATATATATATATATATATCGTCAGTGTATTTGGGCAGGAGTTTTTCTCTAATGCATGTATCATTAAAAGTGATGGCTAGTTGTGCATTAATTATTTTCTTAAAGGTATTTTCCATATACATTATCATGGATTTGTGTTCCTTAGAAAGAAAATTTATGACTTGGCTGTATGTGGTCATATTAGCTAGATCGCGATTTCGGGTTTAAGACCCTTCTTCAATAACTATAGGGATGTTCTTTCTTATCAGGATAAGAATTAACCCGATGAGTCTAGTTAAAGTTCTAATCTTTATACTTGTTTCTTTACTTGCTAATCACTTGGGGGAGGTCACCTGGTATTTCGGGCAGTGACTAAATGTCACGTGCGCTGGGGAGCCTCCGGGTTCGTGTTGTGGCGGAATGTGGCATGTTTATGGTTATAGCGTTTTGTCTCGTAATTGGACGAGTGGCGTTTTTGTCTCATATTGGCGTTTGTGGTGTTATGTCTCATGTTTGTATTTGTAACGGTTTGTCTCATGCTTGGAAGGGCTCTAAGGTCTTCTGCTTGTACAATTAGGTTTGGGCTCAAATCTTTAATATAGAACGCTTCTAAAATTGGGAGGCGTCTATCGTCAGTACATAAATCCAAGATCTCAATGTTTTTCTCTAGTGTCTCTCCTGATAGTGTTAAGCCATGGGCTTCTCTTAAGTGATTTTTAGGGGCTCCAGATGTCAGGTGGTATGAGAGGCGACGGGAAAACCTCATTGTCTTCATGCCAATATAGGTGGATGGGAGGGCTTCACAGTTCCCTCGTGTACATGTGAACCTTTAGATGACATATGATTTCTGAAGTTCCTTTCTCTCTTGTTGGGGGCTGCTTCTAATATGGAGGTGGCTAGTTTTCCTAATTTTATGATAAATCACCAGGTTAAGTATTTTCTCTGGACGTTTCGTCACTGCCCGAAATACCAGGTGACCTCCCACAAGTGATTAGCAAGTAAAGAAACTCTAGTATAAAAATTAGAACTTTAACTAGACTCATCGGATTAATTCTTATCCTGATAAGAAAGAGCATCCCTGTAGCTACTGAAGAAGGGTCTTGAACCCGAAATCGCGATCTAGCTAATATGACCACATACAGCCAAGTCATCAATTTCCTTTCTAAGGAACACAAATCCATAATAAGGTATATGGAAAATACCTTTAAGAAAATAATTAATGCACAACTACCCATCACTTTTAATGATGTATACATACATACATACATATATATATATATATATATATATATATATATATATATATATATATGTATATATATATATATACATATGTATATACATATATATGTATATGTATATATATATATATATATATATATATATATATATATATATATATAATAAAGGTTTACAAAGGCAGAGCATGCCGACAGGAGACCTTTTGGTCCTTATCAAGGTAGGATGTGAATTTTTTTAATAATGACAAATAAATAGATAAGTAAATAAATAGATAAATGAATGAATACGTAAAAAGTATAATAAATTGAATAATGATAAATAAAATGAAAGCATAAGTATAGTCAAATAATAAACAAACAGGTAAATGAATAAATAAATAAATAAAAAGTATGATAAAGTAGATAATGATAGATGAAATAAATGTAAAGGTATAGTTAGATAATAAACAAACAGGTAAATAGTATATAATAATAAATTGACATATAACTAATAATAATTAAGAATCAAGCAAAAAATAATAAACAAAAAGACAAATGATAACAAAACAAATAAACAAATAACATAAAACAAATTATAGTCATTCCAGCATCTTCTTTAGGTGCTTATCTAAATTATTCTTAAAGCTTCGAATTGAACTACAATGCACTGCCTCTGCAGGAAGTTTATTCCATCCATTAACTACACGGTTGGCGAAGTTGTTTTTACCTACTTCCAAATTAAATCTATTTCCAGATAGTTTAAGACCACTGTTTCTTGTCTGATTCTCATTCAATGTGAAATTTTTGTCACTTTTGAAGTTGTCACTTCCCTTTAGAATTTTAAAGATCCGTGTCAAGTCACCTCTGAGTCCACGCTTTTTTTAAGGAAAACAGATTAATTTGTTTTAGTCGATTTTTGTATGGTTTATTTTTTATATTTGGAATCAGTTTGGTGGATCGCCGTTGTACTTTTTCTAATCTGTCAATGTCTTTCATGAGATTCGGTGACCATACGGAAACAGCATATTCCAAATGTGGACGAACTAACGATTTATATAGCTTGTTAATGAGTGATGGACTTTTGAAGTCAAAAGATCGCGCAATCAGTCCTAGAATCTTATTTGCTTTCGCAGAGGCTAAAATACACTGTTTAAATGATTTGAGATCGTTACTGATAATTACGCCGATGTCCTTTTCACTATCCACATTTGTTAGAAAAATTATAAATAACTTGTAATCGTACTTACTGTTATTTTTACCTATGTGCATTACCTTGCATTTACTTATGTTATATTTCATTACCCACTTTTCAGACCATTGCTGTAATTTATCTAAATCTTCTTGAATATCTAATTGGTTTAAGTGATCATTTGCCATTCCGCACAGTCTTGTATCATCAACAAATTTGGAAACAGTAGTTTTAGTCCGTTGTCTATATCATTTATTTATAATATGAATAGAAGTGGCCCAAGAACGGAACCCTGAGGAACTCCACTCGTAACATTTTTCTATCTAGAAGTTTTTTTCATTTAAAACAACTCTGCTTTCGATCATTCAACCAATTACTAGTCCAATTTAATAGGCTACCACTTATTCCGTGTGAAGCTAATTTAGTAAGTAGCCTTTCGTGGGGGACAGTTTCAATTTTTTTTTTTTTTTTTTTTTTTTGTGCAAGGTCTAGATATATTAAATCTGTATTGTTTCTTTTGTCATAATTCGAGATAACTGTGTTGTAGAAGTCGAGTAAGTTAGTCACGCAAGAAAGTTTCCGACTGAAACCATGCTGGCTATCATTTATCAAACAGTTACTTCCTAAATGATGTTCTATAGCATCTCTGATGAAAGTTTCCATCATTTTTCTTATGATTGAAGTCAAGCTTTAGGCCTGTATATATATATATATATATATATATATATATATATATATATATATATATATATATATATATATATATATATATATATATATTAATATGGGATTAGTATCAGCTAGCTTCCATTCTCTTAGGACATCTCCGGATATGATGGATTTTTTTAATATAATTTCTAATGGAACAACAATCTCATTTTTCATTTCCTTTAAAATTCCTGGATGCCAACCATCAGGCCCTGATTTTTTTTTCTTTTATTAACTTTGAGTTTCTCTATACACCTTTTAATGTTTTCTTTTGTTATATTTCCCACATCTGATCTACAGGCCTTTTACTTAATTTTGCCCCCCAATCTGTAAGCTGAAGCTCCTGACGGAATCCTATGAACTGAGCTTTACTTAAATCGGGTATTTTAGAAACACAAGTATCTATTCTAAAATTTTCAGTAGTTTAAATCTAAGTTGTGATCGCTATTTGCAACAGTTTCACCGACTTCTACATCAGTTATCATGCATTCTCGGCTAGTGATCAATAGATCGAGTAAGTTTCCATGTCTTGTGGGCTCTTTTACATGCTGAACTAAGTAATTGTCACCGAGAAAATCTATCAAACGACTATCTGTGTGGACATGTTGTAGGGTCATCCAATCAGTGTCAGTAAAATTGAAATCACCCATTATCAATAAGTCCCAGTCGTAGAAACTAGACAGTTCTTGAAACAATAGTTTGTCGTCTGCTAATGATAATGTCTTTAGCCTATATATTACAACTACATAATTTTTTTTTTCATTTGTTTGGGTTAATTCTACCCACAAACTATCATATGCATCATGTTTCACTTTCTCTAAAACACAAACATTGACATTGCTTTTAACGTACAACAGAACACTACCATCTTCCTTGTGGTTTCTATCCTGATGAAAGTGTTTAAATACCGCAATATTAAATTCAGCTTCAAACTCTCCACCATATAACCAAATCTCAGTTATTCCTATCATATCGAGATTTCTGCTTTTGACATACGCTGGATATCTTGGAATTCATCCCTAATCCTACGAGCATTAAAGTACATGGTTTTAAGAAAATCGTGATTATTTCGTTTTGACACGTTTTGAGTTTCAATATCATGCCTTACATTATAATTTTGTTCTTTATTAACACCTTGCTCTATATTGATATTTGGTCCTTCATTGACATTCAATACCTCATTAACATTTCCCCCATCACGGACATCTGGTTGATCACAGTCATCCGATCTCTTATGTACACTTTGCCCCCCTACGTCACCGCGTTCCACACCGGCCTCCCGTCGTTCATTGACATTCCGTCCGGCATCCCTTCCTAAAATTATATTCTGTCTTCCACTGACATTATATCCTACCGTGATATTTTGTCCTCAACTATCATTACATCCCATCGTGATATTTTGTCCTCCACTGCCATTATATCCCATCGTGATCTTTTGTCCTCTACTGTCATTTCATCCCATCATGATATTTTGTCCTTTGACATTAGATTCT
>NC_134818.1:42826904-42829404 GCF_046742065.1 Oratosquilla oratoria
CAAATGTCCTACTTTGTTACCTGATGTCCTGGCTATTTTAATGCCCGCCTTTAGGAGATGCTTTGCAGGTTCTCTTGTTACGGTAAAACTATCAAGTTATTCTTATTAAAAGTTTGAAATGACCTGATGTTGTTAGAGGTTCTTTTGGCACAATTATAAGCTGTATCGAGATGTTTAGGGTACCACAGCTTAATACCAATATCAAAAATACATCTTATTTCACCATCAAAGTACTCTGGAATGCAAATGCGTAAAGCCCTAAGGAATATCGAAGAAGAAACAGATCGTTGAACGCCATCAGAGTGTATTCATTGAACCATACATGTAAGGCAAAGGGGGCTGATAGAAATAAATATCTTGATGCAGCTTATAATTCTGCAAAAAAAAAAATATATATATATAACCTCAGGTTATTTCAAACTTTTAATAAAAAAATACATGTTAGTTTTACCGTACCGAGAAAGCCTACAAAGCATCATGACATGTATAAATTAGATAGTTATGTTTGCCAAGATATTTCAAAATTGTCCCATGCTTGTTGGTTACTAAGACGGCAGTAAAAATCCCGTGTACTTCTTCCACTACCTCTCCAAACTCCTTTTTCACCATGTCTCATACAGTAATATATTATGTACCTTGATTCTTCCTTCTCCGTATTAGCACTAAAGATGTAATTGTACGAAAGCGCTCTATTTTGTTAGTTTATTCTTCCCGGTGGTTTCTCATGCATTAGTGAACACACGTACTTAGTGTTTTTATTGCACACACACACACACACACACACACACACACACACACACACACACACACACACACACACACACACACACACACACACACACACACACACACACACACACACACACACACACACACACACACACACACACACACACACACACACATACACATACACACACACACACACACACGTGTGTGTGTGTGTGTGTGTGTGTGTGTGTGTGTGTGTGTGTGTGTGTGTGTGTGTGTGTGTGTCCAGTGTGTGTGTGTGTCCAGTGATTATATAAACCTTGTCCAACCCTATTTGGTGGTAGTGGACCTTTTGATTTCGTCTCCACAATTCACATTATATCTGGTCTTTTTTCCACCAGATAATCACTTAATTCATCTAATCTTGAAATCAGACCGTCTATGTTGGTATAAGTTACTTCTATTTTCTTCCTTTTCCGTCTTGTTTTCAGTTTCCTACGTTTCTTTTCCTTTGATATAACATTTTCTCAGCCTGAAGCCCAGCACTAAAAAAAAAAAAAAAAAAAAAAAAAAAAAAAAAAATCTGTCTCAATTTTTCTCTCTCTCTCTCTCTCTCTCTCTCTCTCTCTCTCTCTCTCTCTCTCTCTCTCTCTCTCTCTCTCTCTCTCTCTCGCTCTCTCTCTCTCTCTTTAGCTTTATTTTTTATTGTCTTGTCTCTCTCTTTTTCCTCATGTCTCATTTCCTTTCTTATCCATATACTCTTGTAGTTTTTACTCTTTACCATCTTCCCTGTTTTTTGCTAATATTTTTGCTATCATTTGTGACCTTAGTTTAATTTTTAGAGGTAATTTTTTTTTTTTTTTTTTTTTAGGATTGTCCCACTTTATGCACTTCCCCGATTTCCTTTTCTATTTCTTGCCCTCTATCTTGTACTTCTTTCAGAATCACTTTTATTATTTTTTCTCCTCTTTTTTTTTTTGTTGTAAGTACCTAACTAAATTATATTTGTCCTTTATAACATATACCACTATGTATTTTTATTTATTTATTTATTTATCTATTTATTTATTTTATCTACTGTGTCCCTGACGCAATTTTCTTTTTCTTTGACTACTTTAATAAATGTTTCTTTCGCATTTTCTTGTACTTGTTGTTGGACAATTTCTTTATCATTATTATTATTATTATTCTCCCTTATACTATACTCAACTTTCTTGATCACCGCTTTAATTTGCTCGTTTATCTCTCTATTTAAAGCCTAATTTTTTTTACTATTTTCCTTTTTCATCCTTTCATTTTAATTTCTTACTTTGATTGGTTCTTTGTTTTTAGGTCACTTACTTCTCTATTTATTTCTGCATTTTTTAATTCACTTACTTCTTTCTACATTGCAAAATATTCACTTTTTAGATCTATAATTTGTTTCTTTAACTAAGTAATCTCTTGATTCTATGAAATATTTTCATAACTCATCTCCCTTTCTAATCCTATAATTTTACACAGTCTTCTACCATCTCTTGCAAAGCCGGAAAAACAAAACAAAACTTTCCTCTTCATACCTTTGATTCTGTTGTGGAGTCTCAATATTACAACTTTTCTTAGGGATAACCCTTAACGGCGATTTAACTCTACCCACATCTAGTCTTCTTTTGGTTGTTTCACTATATTTCTGCCTGCTTTGACTACCTTCCATTTTTTCTTCTTTGAGACTCTTTAATTTCACTCTATTAACTCATTTCAGACACCCTCTCCACACAAATACCAACTAGGCGTTCGTTTTCCTCCAACT
>NC_134818.1:42834404-42841904 GCF_046742065.1 Oratosquilla oratoria
TATTGATTATAAGCGAGTTAATGAGGTCACAATTCTTGGCCATTATCCTTTGCCTGTATTAAGTGTCCTTCTCTAGTCCCTTGACTCTGGTAATACGGTGTTCACCACCTTAAACTTGAAAGCGGGTTTGTGGCAGATACCCTTGGAGGAGAAGTCTCGTAAGGTCACGGCCTTATCTACTCCCACTGAACATTATGAATGGCTTCGTTGCTCCATGGGGTTACGGAATGCTCCATTGACTTGCCAGCGCTTGATTAACTCCATTTTCCTGGCCTAATATGCAACGGACTTTTTGTTTACCTGGATGATTTAATCTTAGTTTCCAAGGATGTAAAGAGCCACTTCACTAAGTTGTCTATGGTCTTTCAACGGTTTGCTGATGCTGGATTGAAACACAATTTGCCAAAGTATTTTTTTTCTTAAGTCTAGCATCCAATTCCTAGGTCATGCTGTAAATAAACAGGTATTCACACTATTGGTGATAAGGTCAACGCGGTTAGGGACTTCTCTACACCTAAGTCAGTTGAGCATGTACGTTCATTCCTTGATCTAGCAGGGTACTATCATGCATTTATTAGGAATTTTGCTTCAATTGCTTCCCCACTAACACGTCTCCTCACGAAGGACACTCTCTTCCGATGGCGTGATGTTCATCAGGAAAGTTTTGATGTCTTGAAACTTGCACTTACCGAAGCCCCTGTGTTGGCATTCCCAGACTATAGCCTTCCCTTTACTATTTGTACAGATACTTCTGGTACAGGTACTGAAGCTGTACTTATGCAGCAAGTAGACGAATATAGCCCCCATGTTCTTGCATATGCTAGTCACATTCTTAATATACCTGAGTCTCGTTACTCTGTAACTCATTTGGAGGCCTTGTCAGTGGTGTGGGCTTTAAAGCATTTTCGTGATATCTCTCAGCTTTTCTAGGGTAAAAGTAATTGGCAAATTCTCTATGAAGGATCTGGCCAAAGCTCAGCGTGAGGATCATGTTTGGTCTGCTGTTATTTATGTTTTGGAGTCTGGTGATGATACCACTTTACCAGATTTACCTGTTCTCCTGTCCCAATTTTCCTTATAGGACAAGGTCCTCATTGGTAATGTGGAAGTGTTTGAGCAAGATGTGACACAATTAGTGATCCCTGTCTCCCTGGTTACTATTGTTTTGACCCTTGCTCATGATGCCCTCAGGCTGGTCACCCTGGTCGTGACAAAACTCTGGCTATGACACGTAAGAAGTATTATTGGCCAAAGATGCGACTAGACACTACTTCTCGTGTAGCCCAGTGTAACCCTTGTGCTCAGAACAAAGGTTCTACGCACAATCCTCCCACCTTAGAGTACATTACTCCTTCTCCCCTTTTCAGACTATGGTTATAGACGTTTTACAACTGCCTCGTAGTACTAAAGGTTCTTTGTATGTCCTTGTGCGTGTGGGCCACTGTAGTCGTTTTGTAATATTGACTCCCTTACGTAGCAAATCTGCTTTAGTAGTAGCCCATGGTTTAGTTTCTCATATTTTATATCCATACACTACTCCTTCGGTGCTCCCAAGTGACAATGGGACGGAATTTAGGAATGAGGTTTTAGCGAGCATTTGTGAGCGTTACGGCATCATGAAAACATTTGTGACAGCTTACCATCCTGCGTCCAATGGTCTTGTGGAGAGGACGAATAGAATTTTTTTAGATGTACTCAGACACGTTGCTAGTAGCCTTCATGAATCTTGGGAGGATTGGCTTCCCCATGTCAGTGCTTTTATTAACAACACCATTAATGTCTCTACGGGCAAGGCGCCTCATTATGTTATATATGGAATAAAAAGACGACTCCCTTATGATGTGCTTGATAGTCCTACTCAACCCTTCTACAATATGGAAGACTATAGTCAACTCCAATGTCACACTTTGCATTCTATTTATAGTTCTGTAGATGTAGAAAAACCAGCATCTGCCGGATAAGCCTGTTAACATCAGCATTGGTGATCATGTATGTGAAAGCATGTTTAACCGCCAATCTAAGCTCAATTGTAGATTTGCAGGCCCCTTATTGGTGACTGAACAGTTACATCCTAATAAGTTCAGGGTCCTTCATCCCTCACAGGGAATGAGCAAAGTTTACACGTGGATAGGCTTAAGGTTATAGGAGTGCCTATCCCTACATATAACCGGCCTCCCCCAATGCCCCCTGTACAAACTATACCTTGTGTATCTACTCCACATAATTAAGAACATAAGAACATAAGAATAAAGGAGACTGCAAGAGACCATAAGGCCTACGCTAGGCAGCTCCGTATCCATCACCACATGTCGTCCCCATCCATAAAGTTGTCTAATCGTTTTTTAAAACAACTGATAGTTTCAGCGCTTACTACATGGTTACTAAGTTTATTCCATTCATCGACCACCCTATTAGTAAACCAATTCTTGCCTATTTCCTTCTTAAATCTAAATTTGTCCAGTTTATACCCATTACTGCGAGTCCTGCCCTGTTGTTTTATTATGATGACCTTGTTTGCATCTCCCTTGTTATAGCCTTTGATCCACTTGAACACTTCTATTAGATCATCCAGCACTCTGCGTCTTTCCAGAGAGTGTAAGTTTAGGTGCCTAAGCCTCTCTTCGTCAGGCAAATTTCCGAGTCCATGTATCATTTTGGTAATTCTTCTCTGTACTGACTTTAGTGAATTGATGTCCATTCTGTAGGACGGAGACCAAAACTGTACCGCATAGTCAGGGATGGGTCTAACTATCGCTAGATAGAGTTTGATAATTACCTCTGCACTTCTATTCGTTACCGTCCTAGCAATGAAACCTAATGCTCTGTTAGCTTTATTCCTGGCGCTAATGCACTGCTTCCTGGTTTTAAGGTCCGGACTCACCAGAACTTCTAAGTGGTGGTCCTACTTCGGCGGACATTTGGTCCACCTTCTTTCTTTTACGTCTTTGAATTAGGTTCTGTATTTATTTTTGGGTTTCGTTTTGATGTTTTTTGTCACACTGCCATTTACTCTTTGTATTTTGTTTGGTTTTATTTTTTTAGTTGTAATTTAGCCGTTTACCACCCCCCCCTGACATTTCGTTGCGGACATTTGGTCCTTGTTGTATGTTCTGAAGTATTCACGTTAGTGTCACGCTAGAGTCTTTTTTGCTACTTTTGTTTTTGTTCACAGCCATGTATTTTATTTGTATTTTGTAGTGTATTTTTGTTTTTAATTTAGCCGTTTGTTCCTGATTCTTCAGTGCGGACATTTGGTCCACTTCTACTTACTCTTTGTCCTGTTGTTGTTTACTATGTGTCACCTATGGTCACTTTTTCTTCGTTTGTTTTATGTTCAAATTGTAGCTTTTATTTTTATTTTATTCTAATTGGTATTGTAATGTATTTTATTATTTTTATTTTATGTTATTTTATTTTATTTTATTATTGTAATGTATGCGTTGTACAATTGACTGAAAGGGTGAACCTTTCCCAGGTTTACCATTTCAGCGATTCATAAGGAGTTCACATTCTTGTAACCGTTATACCCCCTGAAGACGATTCCTGGACGGGAATCGAAACGTCGGGCAAATAAACCCTTCAATTGAATCTGGTGTTTACTGTTTTCCAATATGGATCCCAGATTCCAAATCTTCTCTTATATATATATAAGTATATATGTATATGTATATATGTATATGTATATGTATATATGTATATGTATATATGTATATACTTATATACTTACATACATACATGGTTGATGAAAATGTATATATATACATAGATACATATACATATATATATATATATATATATGTGTGTGTGTGTGTGTGTGTGTGTGTGTGTGTGTGTGTGTGTATAAATATATATATATATATGTATATATGTATATATATATATATGTGTGTATATATGAATATATATATGTATAAATATATATATATATATTATATATGTATATATATATATATATATATATATATATATTTATATATATATACTTATATACTTGCACACATACATACATAACCACATAAAAAGAGAAACTTGTAAACTGTAAGTACTTTCGTATATTATATCAGCAGATTAAATGAAAGAGATACAAAGTTGTGTTTAAATGTAAGTATCATGTAGCAACCGTAGCAACCGTAGGGTGGGGAGGGGGGAGACAATACAATGCGGGTGTGGGTGTGGGTGGGTGTTGGGGGGGTGACCATACCTCCATCGACCTCACCAACACATATGGTTCAATCTGGCGGAAACATCTTGACCACCATTTGGATTACCAATTTATTACATTTAAAATGTCCATAGCTTAAGTTTATATCTTCATCAGAAGTGCCTGATATTAAGCAATATTCTATTACATTTCTCTCATGTAGGTTCTTTCCTTTGGCTAAAATTGTTGCCTTAGACCAATCAATATAATGGTTGTATAACACTTTGTGTTGATGACTTCCTTATTAATCTAAATTCATTGGTACCGTCCCTCAATTTCACTTTGAGATAATATTTGAACCTTAAACGAAGTATAAGGTGTCCCTTCTCATAATTTTCTATTGTTTCACCGTAACAAGCACATCATATATGTAATAGACAGTGAAAAGAAGGACAGCTTAAGCCAAGAGGGGGGGTGGTTGCGGCAGAAACCTTACCTGTGTCATTTGTCTATGAAAACCGTAACCAGTCATATAAACCGTCATATGTAAAAACATGTCTTATCAATACAAACTGAAACGATCATATAACTACCGCAATGGTGGTTTATGTCGGAGAATCTGCCACAACATTACTTCATTTTCAAGCACTCTTTACCCTGCCATCCTACACGTGGCACTCCCTTACACACGAGCAATAATTACAAATAGAAATATATCAAATTTATAAACTCCCGAAAAATCCAAATATAATAATCAAAATTAAGACTGCCCGTCTGGGGTATTGGCTGCTTGTTATTGTGGCAAAGTAGCATGCAGTCGATACTTTAGGGTCTATATGGGGCGCCCCTACGGACCAGAGCCACACATCATTTTGTCTATGATAGAAGAAATTCTGTTCATAGAGAAATGATGACACTTTTATACTACGACTGTCCCTCCGTTATGCTGTCCCCCAACCCCTTGTTGCTGTCCTGTACCATTTCTCTGAGTATTCTCTTTCTGATTGGGGGAATTCCCTGTGGTGGGGGAAAAGAATACTGCCACCAAGTTTTCCCACTTGGATCGTAAGAGGCGAGAAGAAAGGGACGGGGAGAGGGACTAGGCATCCTTCTCCCTGTAGCCCCAAGGGGCAATTACCTAAAATGAAAAGAAAAGGCATAAGGGGTGCTGGCGGGCCTCGGGCCAGCACCCTAAGGTTTGGGTCTTTTAATGTGCGTGGATGTGGTACAGATGAGAGTAAAAGGGAAGAGATAGGTAGTATGTTTGTGAGAAGAAAGTTGGATGTGTTGGCTTTGAGTGAAACTAAGTTGAAAGGGAAGGGTGAGTGTATGTTTTGGGAGTGTAAGTGGGAGGTTATCAGGAGTGAAGAGAGGGAGAGGGAGGGACGGGGTGGCTATTCTAGTAAGTGAGGAGATAGGTAAAGGGGTAGTGGAGTGGAAGGAGGTTTCCTCAAGGATAATGTGGATGAAGGTGAAACTGGGAAAGGAGATGTGGGTCTTTGTAAGTGCATATGGGCCGGGCAGTGAGAAGAGTATAGAAGAAAGGGAGGCCTTTTGGATAGATTTAAATGAGTGCATAGAGGGTTTAGGAAGAAATGTCAATGTAATAGTACTGGGAGACCTTAATGCCAGGGTGGGAAATGGTCCAATCGATGGAGTGGTAGGGAAGTGTGGATTTCCAGGAAAGAATCGTAGTGGAGAGTTGATGGTGGAAATGTGTCTAGAAAGAGAGCTGATGATAGCAAATACAGTGTTTCGGAAGAAAGTCAAGCATAAGTACACATGGGAGAGGGTGGTGGAGGGAAGGGTGGTAGATAGAGCGCTAATGGATTATGTAGTGGTAAATAGGATTATGATAGGAAGAGTTAAGGATGTACATGTGCTAAGGGGAGAGGGTGGGGGAATATCAGATCATTTTTTTGTGGAAGGTAAGTTGAGAGTGGAGGATAGATGGAGAAGGAGGAAAGGGACAAAAGGTAGGGAGGTTCTTAGAGTGAACTCCTTGAATGAAAAGGAAAAGGAGAAGGAGTACGAAAAGAAGCTGAAGGAGGAGTGGGAGGGGAGTTAAAGGATAGAGCAGAGATGGGTGTGGAGGAGGAATGGGGATGGTTCAAGGAGGGAGAGTCTTAAAAGTGTGCAAGGATGGTGTGTGGAACAAGAAAGACAGGAGGAAATAGAAGAAAGGGTAGTGAATGGATGGGATGAGGAAACAAAGAAGGTTGTAGAAGAGAAGAAGCGAGCATTCACAGATTGGTTACAAAAGAGGACAGGGGAGTCATATGAGACGTACAAAGAAAAGAAAAGAGAAGTAAAGCAAAAGGTAAAGGAGGCAAGAGGAGAGCAGATGTGAAATGGGGTAGGAGTATGACAGAAAATTTTGAAAGTAATAAAAAAGATGTTTTGGAAAGAAATTAAGAGAGGAAGAGGAGGTGAATCAAGTAGGGAAGAAAAGGTAAAAGGTACAGATGGAGAGTTGATAATGGAAGAGATGGCAGTGAGGGGAAGATGGCAGAATATTTTAGGGGAGTTGCTGAATGTGAAGGAGGATAGGGAGGGAAAGATAGCTGCAGTGGGAAAATACGAAGAAAATGAGAGTGATGAGTGAGGAGAATGGAGGAGAAATAAGGAAGGATGAGGTGAAGGCAGTTGTAAAGATGATGAAAGCAGGTAAGGCACCTGGTCTGGATGGATGTCATGCAGAATGTCTGAAAAAGGGAGGTTCAGTGATGGTGGACTGGTTGGTGAGATTAATTAATGTTTGCTGGAGAGAGGGTAGAGTACCGGAGGACTGGAGTAGTGCCTGTATAGTTCCTCTTTACAAGGGAAAAGGGGACAAGTGTGAATGTAGTAATTTCAGAGGGGATTAGCCTGTTGAGTGTAGTAGGGAAGGCTTATGGGGAGGAATCTTAATTGAGAGGATTTAGGAGAGGAACAGAAGGAGTAATTGGTGAGGAACAGTGTGGATTTAGGACGGGTTAGAGGTTGTGTAGATCAGATCTTTGTGGTAAGACAGATATGTGAGAAAAGCTATAGGAAAGGGGAAAGGATGTTTTTTGGGCTTTTATGGATCTGGAAAAGGCTTATGATAGGGTAGACAGAAAGGCACTGAGGGAGGTTATGCAGATTTATGGGATAGGAGGAAAGCTTTTTGGGAGCTGTCAAGAGTTTTTATGTGAGTAGTAGAGCATGTGTTAGGATTGGAAATGGAGAGAGTGAGTGGTTTGAAGTAAAGGTGGGACTTCGTCAAGGATGTGTTATGTCGCCCTGGCTGTTCAACTTATACATGGATGGGGTGGTGCGAGAGGTGAATGCTAGGGTAGTGAGTCAGGGATTGGAGATGGTTAAAGAAATTGGAGAAA
>NC_134818.1:42846904-42849404 GCF_046742065.1 Oratosquilla oratoria
CACTTTCATCTTAATGGGGCTGTTAATAACCACAACAATGTGTTTTGGGGAGAAGAGAAGCCAGAAGAAATCAGTGAGAAGCGCCTCAAAGGTCCGAAGGTCACTGCATTTGTGACGTTCAATGCAAAGCACGGTCTGCTGGGACCTTACTGGTTCGATGAAAATGGGCGCACCGTTACCATCAACAGTGAACGTTATATCACCATTCTTGATCAGTTTCATGGTGACCTGACTCAGAAGCTAACCCAGGGACAGTTAAGGCTTGCTTGGTTCATGCAGGATGGTGCAAGACCTCATACAGCCCACGCATCATTGGATCATCTCAGGGGACTCTTCCGGAATCGTCTCATCAGCCTCAACACAGATCATGAGTGGGCCCCCTACAGCCTTGACTTAAATCCACTTGATTTCTGGTTTTGGGGAGCAGCAAAGGGGAAGGTCTATGCCAACAGACCTCAAACACAGGCTGATCTAAAGCAGAATGTGGCAGCTTATGTAGCTGAAGTTTCCGCTGAAACATGGAAAAGAGTTGGCCAGAATTTCTGCGTCCAGGTGAAAGCATATTTCAACAGAAATGGGGCTCATATCGAGCATGTGGACTACCAGAAGTTTTTTTGACTTTCAGACATAATCCAACCTTATTGAATTTATGTATCTCGCGTATTAAGCTTGTTATTCAAAGTCTGTCTGAATAAAGACTAATCAAACTAGTTACATATTTTTTGGAGCTCCCTTGATATATATATATATATATATATATATATATATATATATATATATATATATATATATATATACATGCATACATATATATACCTAGGCTTTTTCCCCCTTACAAGGGGGGTAGCCAAAAAGAAAAGGCATAAAATCATTCCCACCCATTCCATCCCTGAATACACTCCACACCCCTCCACCCTCCCTCTTATCTTAGCACCTCCTGGATGACGGGTCATCCCTGTACCTTGTCCACTGCCATGGGTCAGAAGCAGTGTCGCAAGACACAGCACATCCACAGCAAGGCCGCTTCATTAAATCGGCGACCCCCCCTCTCCGTCCTCCCATTGCATAAAAGGAGAGGACGGGCAGAAATCCCTTCGGGCTGCGTCAAATTTTACTCACACATACTACCTCACCCCCGATCCACCCGCCCATTCCACCTCATGCAATCACAACATCATCCATATACAACCATTCTCCTGTCTTCTGTCCTCTCTCGTCCTTCCTCTCGTCCTTCTTCCCCAAAGCCCCCTTCACCCCATCCATCCACCTCATCCTAGGACGTCCCCTCATGTTCACTCCCTCCACATCTGCCTTCCACACCTCTTTTGAAAATCCATGTGAACAAGTTGTATAGACACGGTAAAGGAAACATGGACTGGAGGTGAAGCTTTATTCCTGACGTTTCGTCTAACGACTTTCTCAAAAGGAATGAGCATACTAGAAACATACAGAGATTATATAACCGCCTTATGGCTCAAGGGGGTGTGCGGACGTATAGCGCTGCGTCCTGATTGGCCCGCTGAGACAGCCAATCACGAAGCGCTATATTCGCTGAAGATTTGGCCCAGGTGAAGCTCCCAGCCTTATTGTTGATATTCGGACGAGTGGTGATGTACGCAGCTTCTATAAGATTTTCTGACCTTCTTATCCATACCTTCGTGTAGAATCTCGGCTCGGTTCCATTGTGGGAGGTGCCCAGAATCGTCAAACAACATGCACCACCATTGCGTTGGTGAGTCTATGGTGACGGAGGTCGGCCTTATGCTCCCTGATTCTAGTGTTAAGGCCCCTCTTAGTCTCTCCGTAGTATGCTTTATCGCATGATGTGCATGGGATCTTATATACGACGCTGTCTTCTCTCCCCCTCATCTTAGTCCCGCTTTTTATCATGTCACCAATCTTCGTTCCAGATGTTACGGCTGCTTTAACTTCCGTGCTCCTGAGCATTCTAATAATGTCTCCTACCTTCTCAGAGTTAGGAAGCGCCATGTATGATGTTTTTGTGGTGGCGTTGCCTTCTCTTAACCTGCTTGTGTGGATTATTTCTTCCGCTCTTCGTCTCAAGCTCAGGATTAAGCCCTTGGGGTAGCCAAGCTTCAAGAAGGCCGCGATGATGTATTCGATTTCCTCCTCTAGGAATTCCTCGCTGCATATCCTGTAGGCACGCAGGAAGAAGCCCATGACTACCCCCTTTTTTCGTCCTCTCATTGTGTGCCGACAGGTAGTGTATGAAGTCGTCACGGTTCGTAGGCTTTCTGTAAACCCTGAACATGAGGCCCTCAGTAGTCTTTATTAATAGGGTATCCAGAAACGGAAGCTTTCCCTCTTCTTCCTCTTCTATAGTGAATTGGATCTGCGGATTCACTCTATTTAATTGACTCCTGACGTCATCCAGGTCTGTCCTGTTCGGAGCGATTATAAGAACATCGTCCACGTACCTGAGCCATATTGCTCTCCTTCCTATGATATGAGAGTAGTGGTCCTTCTCTTGGACCTCCAT
>NC_134818.1:42854404-42856904 GCF_046742065.1 Oratosquilla oratoria
CCACCATCGCGTTTGAGAGGCGGTGGTACCTTAGGTCCGCCTTGTGCTCTTTTATTCTGGTATGTAGGCCCCTGTGACTCTCACCATAATATGACTTGTCACAGTTGCCACATGGTATCCTATATATGACGCTGAGGTCGTTTGTTGTTTTAGATAAGGTACCACCGCCTCTCAAACGCGATGGTGGGCCACGTGGATCAGGAAGGACATCTTCCCGACTGGCAACAGGCAGAGGTAGTAAAGAAAGATATATATATATTTAGAAACCACCGGGAAAAAAACAGATACCTAACGTTTCCGTTTATTAAGAAATTTTAAAGGGTAACGATGAACTGATGAAAACATGTGTTACTGTGTCTCCGTCACTTCCGTACATGTATGGTCTAATTAAAGCTCATAAAGTTAATAACCTAGTTAGGCCCATAACTTGTTCTATTGGGTCGTGCACATATAAGTTGTCAAAATGGCTAGTGTCTCTTCTTAGTCCTCTTGTTGGGATAATTTCCCAGTCTCATATCAAAGATAATGTTGATTTAACCAAAAAACTGCTAGGCCAAAATCTCACATTTGATTTTAAGTTGGTTAGTTTCGATATTAAAAGTTTATTTACCCGAGTCCCTGTGTTAGATTTGTTAGGATTTCCAGAAAAAGAGTTAAAAAAGCATGAATTAACACTCCCTGCTCGTACTATTATTAGTTTAATTAGATTATGTGTAATAGACTCTAAGTTTGAATTTAATGGAAACTTTTATACTCAAACATTTAGTTGGCCATGGGGAATTGTCTCTCTCCAAATCTTAGTATTTTGTATAAGGAGTTTTTTTTAAGAGAGTTATTATCAAACATTCTTCCAAATAATGCAATTTGGTACAGGTATATTGACATTTTATGCTTTTGGCCCAATGATCAATATTTGGATACTTTTTTTTTTTTTTTGTCAGATTTAAATAATTTGATGCATTCCATTAAAGTCACAGTAGAGGTAGAAGAAAATAATGTTTTGCCATTTTTAGACGTAAATATTCACTGATGTGGAGGATATTTTAAATTTGAAGTTTACAGAAAGCCAACCAATGTCCTTTCATATATTCATTTTTACTCTTATCACAGTCAAAACACCAAGTTGTCAGTTTTTTCATCAATGTTCCTAAGAGCTTATAGAATTTGTTCCCCTGAGTTTTTGGATCAAGAATTAAAATTTATTTATGACATTGGAGAAAATTTAAAATATCCGAAACATCTGATTGACAAGACAAAAATCAAAGCTAGGAAATCTTTTCTTAATACTTCGCAGGTCAAACAATTTAATTATAAAAATATGTTAACAATTCCGTACCATGAAAATTTAATCAATCTTCCTAGCATTTTTAATAAATTTGGTATCCAGGTAGTATTTAAAAACAATAATAATATTAAGAGCTTGTTAATTAAAAACTCACTAGGGGGAAAAGAAGGTTGTATTTATAGCATACCATGTAAAATATGTGGTTTTATTTACATAGGCCAAATAGGCCTATGTAAATAAAACCACATAAATATAGTATTAGAACGGGGCAAATGTCAAGTGGATTATTTGTCCACCAAAGGGATTGTGGACATAATGTTGACTGGAGAAATTCAAAAGTAATTACTTCTTGTAATAATATTGTAGAAATAATTATTATTGAATCTTGTTACATAAAAAGAAATTTTGAAAATAATATGAACTTGAGTTAAGGCTTATCTTAATCGGAAAATTTTATTATTGACAAGATTGTGTGTGCTAATTTGTAACATTGTACCTTTCCGAATATCCTCTGTCTTTTCATGTATATATTATTTCTTTCTGTCTTTCTTTTCTGTACCTTTGAAAATGTCTTAGTAGACGAAAACGTTCGGTATCTGTTTTTTTATTATTATTATTATTATTATTATTATCATTATTTCCCGGTGGTTTCTGCAAAAATAGTTTATCACGTGTGTCTTGTGATTTCTTTGCATACATACATACATACATACACACACACACACACACATATATATATATATATATATATATATATATATATATAATTGAAGTTCACAGCAGCTTCTGTGTTCACGATTTTTTTTTTTTTTTTTTTTCTGAGGCGTTCTGTATTTCTAATAGAACGGTGAGCAGGGGGTAGCTCCCCAAAAAGTTGTCCAAAAGACATTGAAAGTTCTTGTAGACGAAAAATACATTATTCCAACAAGGTTTTGACTTACACAGGTCCTGATACAGGCAAAGAAGGAAACAGTTTATATACGAGTCTAGGGTGCAGAGTAAGAGAAATGGGTGAATATAATTTGTCAAGACTAGCCAATAGGGATCTAGGCATTTACCAGGGATCTCGTTTGCAAACCTACTTGACCCGTATGTCCTTCGTCTTCTCTTCTAACAATCTTATAGGGTGAAAGTTTCTGAGGTTATGAATTATGTATATGTCGGTGATTTAAGAATTTTTGTTTTTTATGTAAAGAGCTTCCAATATGCGGAGTC
>NC_134818.1:42861904-42866904 GCF_046742065.1 Oratosquilla oratoria
GAACAGCCAGGGCGACATAACGCATCCTTGACGAAGTCCCACCTTTACCCCAAACTACTCACTCTCTCCATTTCCAATCCTGACACAAGCTCTACTACTCTCATAAAAACTCTTGACAGCTCCCAAAAGCTTTCCTCCTATCCCATAAATATGCATAGCCTCCCACAGTGCCTTTCTGTCTACCCTATCATAAGCCTTTTCCAGATCCTTAAAAGCCCAAAAAACATCATCCCCTTTCCTATAGCTTTCTTACATATCTGTCTTACCACAAAGATCTGATATACACAACCTCTACCTGTCCTAAATCTACACTGTTCCTCACCAATTACTCCTTCTGTTCCTCTCCTAATCCTCTCAATCAAGATCCTCCCATAAGCCTTCCCAACTACACTTAACAAGCTAATCCCTCTGAAACTACTACATTCACACTTGTCCCCTTTTCCCTTGTAAAGAGGAACTATACAGGCACTCCTCCAGTCCTCCGGTACTCTACCCTCTCTCCAGCAAACATTAAATAACCTCACCAACCAGTCCACCATCACTTGACCTCCCTTTTTCAGACATTCTGCATGGCATCCATCCAGACCAGGTGCCTTACCTGCTTTCATCATCTTAACAACTGCCTTCACCTCATCCTTCCATATTTCTCCTCCATTCTCCTCACTCATCACTCTCATTTTCTTCGCATTTCCCACTGCAGCTATCTTTCCTTCCCTATCCTCCTTCACATTTAGCAACTCCCTAAAATATTCTGCCCATCTTCCCCCGTGCTGCCTTCTCAAAGGATTACAAAGGCGGAGCATGCCGACAGGAGACCTTTTGATCCATATCTAGGTCGGATGCAAAAAAAAAAAAAAAAAAAAAAAAAAAAAAAAAAAAAAAAAAAAAAAAAAAATAATAATAATAATAATAATAATAATAATAATAATAATAATAATAATAAATTAAAACTATAATAAAGTAAATAACAAATAAAATACATAAATAAATGCATAGATATAGTTGAATAACAAACAAACAGGTAAATAGTAAATGATAATAAATTGACATATAACTAATAATAAATGAAAATCAGACAGACAAATTATAACAAAACAAAAACAAATAATATAATATAAATTATAATCATTACAGCATCTTACTTAGATATTTATCTAAATGATTCTTAAAGCTTCGAACTGAACTACATTGCACTACCTGTGCAGGAAGTTTATTCCATTCATTAACTACACGGTTGGCAAAGTTGTTTCTACCTACTTCCAAATTGAATCTATTTCCGGACAGTTTGAGACCATTGTTTCTTGTCTGATTCTCATTCAATGTGAAAATTTGGTCACTTTTGATGTTGTCAATTCCCTTTAAAATCTTAAAGACCTGTATCAAGTCACCTCTGAGTCTACGCTTTTTTAGGGAAAACAGATTCATGTGTTTTAGTCGATTTTCGTATGATTTAATTTTGATATTTTGAATCAGTTTTGTGGCTCGCCGTTGTACTTTTTCCAGTCTGTCAATGTCTTTAATGAGATTAGGTGACCATACGGAAACAGCATATTCCAAATGTGGACGAACTAACGATTTATATAGCTTGTTAATGAGTGATGGACTTTTGAAATCAAAAGATCGCGCAATCAATCCCAGAATCTTATTTGCTTTCTCAGAGGCTGAAATACACTGCTTGGATGATTTGAGGTCGTTACTGATAATTACGCCGAGATCTTTTTCACTATCCACTTTTGTTAACGAATTTCCAAATAACTTGTAATCGTACTTACTGTTATTTTTACCTATGTGCATTACCTTGCATTTACTTGTGTTAAATTTAATTAGCCACTTTTCAGACCATTGCTGTAATTGATCTAAATCTTCTTGAATATCTAATTGGTTTGAGTGATCATTTGCCACTCCGCACAGTTTTGTATCATCAGCAAATTTGGAAACAGTAGATTTTAGTCCATGGTCTATATCATTTATATATACTATGAATAGAAGTTGCCCAAGAACGGAACCCTGAGGAACTGCACTTGCAACACTTTTCCATCCAGAAGTTTTTCCATTTAAAACAACTCTCTGTTTTCGACCTTTCAACCAATTACTAGTCCAACCTAATAGGCTACCACTTATTCCATGCAAAGCTAATTTAGTAAGTAGTCTTTCGTGTGGGACGGTATCAAAAGCTTTTGCAAAGTCTAAATATATTAAATCTATATTGTTTCTTTTGTCATAATTCGAGATAACTGTGTTGTAGAATTCGAGTAAGTTAGTCACGCAAGAACGTTTCCGTCTGAAACCATGCTGGCTATCATTTATCAAACGGTTACTTTCTAAATGATATTCGATAGCATCTCTGATGATAGTTTCCATTATTTTTCCTACGATTGATGTCAAACTTATAGGCCTATAGTTATTTGGTTTCTTTTTGTCACCTTTTTTGAATATGGGAGTAACGTTAGCTAGCTTCCATTCTCTTGGGACATCTCCGGATATGATGGATTTCTTGAAAATAATTTCTAATGGAACAACAATCTAATTTTTCATTTCCTTTAAGATTCTTGGATGCCAACCGTCAGGCCCTGGTGTTTTATTAACTTATATATGTATATATTATATATATATTATATATATATATATATTATCATTATTATATATATAATATATTACATATATATATATATTATATATATATATATATATATATATATATATATATATATATATATATATATAATCTTGTATATTATATGTTATATATTATATATTATATATTATATATTATATATTATTATATATTATATATTATATATTATATATTATATATTATATATTATATATTATATATTATATATTATAAATTATATATTATATATTATATATTATATATTATGTATTATTAATTATATATTATATATTATATATTATATATATTATATTATATATTATATATTATGTATTATATATATTATATATATATATCATATATTACATATTACGTATTACATATATTATATATTATATATATATTATATATTATATATAAAATATATATTATATATTATATATATATTACATATCATATATTATAAATCATATATATTATATATTATATATTGTATATTATCATATATATTATATATTATATATTACATATATATTATACATTATATATTATATATATATTGTATATTGTATATTATGTATTATGTGTTATATATTACATATTACATATTATATATTATATAATATATATTATATATTATATATCATATATTATATATTATATATTATATATCATATATTATATATTATATATTATATATTGTATATTATATATTATACATCATATATTATTTCTCCCCATCTTCTCCTTTATATGGGGGGACAGAGAGGGGGGGTCGCCGATTTAATGAAGCGGCCTTGCTTTGGATGTGCTGTGTTTTGCGACACTGCTTCTGACCCAAGGCAGTAGACTAGGTGCAGGGATGACCCGTCATTTAGGAGGTGCTAAGATGGGAGGGAGGATTGAGGGGTGTGGAGTGTTTTCAGGGATGGAATGGGTGGGAATGATTTTATGCCTTTTCCTTTTTGGATACCTCCCTAGTAAAGGGAGATAGCCAAAGCCAAAGTTATATATTATATATCGAATATTATATATTACATATTATATATTACATATTATATACTATATATTATATATTATATATTATATGTTATGTATTATATATTATATATTGTACATTATATATTATATATCATACATTATATACTACATATTATATATTATATATTATATATTATATATTATATATTATATATAATATATTATATATTATATGTTATATATTATATATTATTTTTATATATATTATATATTATATATCATATATATAATATATTATATATTATATATTATATATTATATAATATATACTATATATTATATATTATATATTATATATTATATATTATATATTACATATTATATATTATATCATATATATTATACATTATATATTAAATATTTTATATTATATATTATATATCAAATAATATAGATTATATATTATATATTAATATTATATATATATTATATATTATATATTAAATGTTATAAATTATATATTATATATTATATATCATATATTATATATTATGTATTATATATTATATATTATATATTATATATTATATATTATATATTATATATTATATATTATGTATTATATATTATATATTATATATCATATATTATATATTATATATTAAATATTATATATTATATATTATGTATTATATATTATATATTATATATTGTAGACCAAGGACAGTGGACAAGGTGCAGGGATGACGCGTCATTCAGGAGGTGCTAGGATAAGAGGGAGGGTGCAAGGGTGTGGAGTGTATTCAGGGATGGAATGGGTGGGAATGATTTTATGCCTTTTTCTTTATGGCTACCCCCCTTGTATGGGAGAAAAAGCCTTGGTATATGTATGTATGTATGCATTATATATTATATATTATATATCATATATTATATATTATGCATTATATATTATATACTATATATTACATATTATATATTATATAGTATATATTATATATTATATAATATATATTATATATTACATATCATATATTATATATTGTATATTATATATTATATATTATACATTATATATTATATAATATATTTTATAAATTACATATTATATTTTATATATTATATATTATGTATTAACTATTACATATTATATATTATATATTATGTATTATATATTACATATTATATATTATATATTGTACATTATATATCATATATTATATATTATATATTATATACTATATATTGTATATTGTATATTATATATTATATATCATATATTATATACTATATATTATATATTGTATGTTGTATATTATATATTACATATTATATATCATATATTATATATTATATATATTATATAGTATATGTTGTATATATTATATATCATATATTATATATT
>NC_134818.1:42884404-42911904 GCF_046742065.1 Oratosquilla oratoria
TCATGCATCACAACATCATCCATATACAACAATTCTCCATTCACCCTTGTCTTCTTTCCTTTCCCGTCCTTCTTCAACAGACATTCCCCTCCTACCCAAAGCCCCTTTTACCCTATCCATCCATCTCATCCTAGGACGCCCGTTCATGTTCACCCCTTCCATATCTGTCTTTCACACCTCTTTTACTAGTCTTTCTTCACTCATTCTTTCCATGTGTCCAAACCTTCCCAATACCCTTTCATCCACACTATTTCCCAACTCCCTTTTCACCCCTATTCTCCTCATCACTTCCTCATTTCTCACTCTATCCAGCCTTATATCCCTAATCATACTTCTAAGACATCTCATCTCAAACACCTTTAAATTCCTTCTCTCTTCCTTTCTTATGTTTCATGTTTCTGCCTCATACAGTGCTGTCGGCACAACCACTCCTTCATACGATCTCCTCTTAGCATTCATTCCGGAATGTCTATTTCTCATTACATTTTTAAATCCACAAAAGCATTTACTCGCTTCTCTCAATCTACACTCTACCTCGACCTCTACTCCTCCCTTTCCTGTCACATTCGCACACAAGTATCTAAAACTATCCACGTCCTCCTCTCTCTCCCTTAATATTTACTTCCAGTCTGCTGCCACTTTCACCCCTTGTACATCTCATCACCTTACTTTTACCCACATTTATCTTCATCTTCCTTCTTTCACGCACTTTCCCAAACTCTGTCACTAACCTCCTCAATCCCTACTCTGATCCTGCTACAAGCGCAGTGTCGTCCGCAAACAACAGCAGGCTCACCTCCCACTTTTCTCTATTTTCTTTAATCATTTCCAATCTCTGATCCGTTACCCTTGCATTTACCTCTCGCACCTCCCCATCCATGTATAAATTGAACAGCCAGGGCACATAACACTACCCTGACGGAGTCCCACCTTTACCTCGAACCACTCATTCTCTCCATTTCTAATCCAGACACACGCTCTTGAAAGCTCCTAAAAGCTTTCCTCCTATCCCGTATATCTTCAAAACCTACCCCAGTGACTTCCTGTCTCCCCTGTCATAAGTCTTTTCCAGATCCATAAAAGCCCAAAATACATCCTTACATTTTCCAATAGCTTTCTCACATATCTGTCTTACCACAAAAATCTGTTCTAAGTAACCTCTACCTGCCCTATACCCACACTGTTACTCACCAATTACTCCCTGTGTTCCTATCCTAATCCTCTCAATCAGGATCCTCCCATAAGCCTTCCCAACTACAGTACACTTAATAAGCTAATCTACACTCACGCTTGTCCCCTTTTCCCTTGTAAAGTGGAACTCTACAGGCGCTCCTCCAGTCCTCCGGCACTCTGCCCTCTCTTAAACAAACATTAAGTAACCTCACCAGCCAGTCCATCATCAATACACCTCCTTTTTTCAGACATTTTCCATGACATCCATTCAGACCAGGTGCCTTACCTGCTCTCATCATCTTAACAACTGCCTTCACTTCATTCTTCCTTATTTCTCCTCCATTTTCCTCACCCATCACCGTCATTTTCTTGGCACTTTCCACTGTAACTACATTTCCCTCTCTATCCTCCTTCACATTTAGCAACTACCTAAAATACTCTGGCCATCTTCCTCTTACTGCCTTCTCTTCAATTATCCTCTCTCCATCTGCACCTTTTACCAATTCCTATCTACTTGATTCGCCTCCTCTTCCTCTCTTAATTTCTTTCCAAAACATTTATATTACTTTCAAAAATATCTGTCATACTCTTACCCCATTTCACATCTGCTCTCCTCTTTGCCCCCTTTATCTTATGCTTTACTTCACTTCTCTTATTTTGTAACCAATCTGTGAAAACTCGTTTCTTCTCTTTCATAACCTTTGTTTCCTCATCCCTCCTCTCACTGCCCCTTCCTTCTATTTCCTCCCGTCCTTCTTGTTCCACACACAATCTTTGCACACCTTGTGACTCCCTCCTTTAACCATTCCCATTCCTCTTTCACTGTCAGCGCCTGTGGCACTAATCTCTAAATAAGTTCTTATTCTTCTGTAATAGTATAACTCTTCATTCACAACTTTCTTCATTTTTTTTATCATTGTAGTACTGTAAGTCACTCGTCTATAGGCCCCATGCCTCTTTCCTCTCTTAAGTATGTTTCCACTAATTCTTCTATAACCAGTTATTAAAGTTTCGTGATGGGTTGAATTAAAATGGGAATATAGTTTTCTTATCTTCTTTTCTACTAAGTAATTACACTTTGTTACACCAAGGGACTCCCTTCGGGGATCCCTATACAATACGTCAAGCCACCTTCGTTCTGACGTCACTATTTCATTCATCCAATATCCTTTTACTTCTCAAACAAGTGCTACTCCTTAAGAGCGTAACTTTACCTCCATGCGCCAATATTTTTTTTCTCCTTCTCCACTTTTTTCTCCAATCAGAGGCTGTTATACTGTTTCAAGCAATATTACTTACGTAAGCATTATGTCACAACGGAAATAGCTTATGCGTTTACAGTTTTGCCACATCAGCATTGTTTACAATATACAAGGCGCGAGCGAGCGCGAGTATGACGAAGCCATTCCTGTCGGCCGTTTTTTAAACCTTTAGTCATAAAATTTACATTCGTCTCCACCTACTCCTCTATCTACCCAATTGTCTACCTCTATCCATCGGCCTCTTACAGGGTTCAGCAGCTACCGTTGGTCGTCCAGACCAGTGATTTCTATTACCCTCTTACAGGGCTTGCTAGTATATACTTGGAATTCATCATAAGAAGCTAATCTACCCTTGCATAACTGGTAAAATGGTATCAGTAAACATATCAAACATGTACCTCAAGAAATAAGCAGCCCTCCAAATGCACAATAAAAATCAGCAGAATAATGGTAAATAAGAGACATGTTAATAAAGCATCTCCCAAAATAGATAAAATTATAATTCAAACAACATTAGAATTCACTGAAAAATTATTTCATCATCTTTTCAAAAGTGATAGCAATATGAAATAATTTGCAAAATTCACTACTTGAGAGTTAGAAGTTATTGTTAAGTGTCTCTTCTTGCATTTCAATTATTATTATTTTTTCAACACACTTAATTCATTTTTCAAAGACAGTCTTAATACTTCATAAATATCACATATCAATACTTATGTGAAAGGTCCTTAAGGTTTCAATTCTGACCACAGCAGATCCAAGGTCTTCATGTATCTGCCTGACACCAAGTTCCAGTTGTTTAGGTCTCCCATCCCAAGTACATACAAATGGTCAATTCAATACTATCTGTAAATGTATCAAGATTAATATTCAATTCACAAAGAATATTATCAAAATATTCCCTATACTCTTCAGGTTCCTCAACATTGATACACAGGGTACCACAACAGTCATTTTCAAATATATCACTGATCTGCAACCTTTCTTCATATCATCCAAATGGACTATCAATTCTTCCCTTGTTTCTAAATATATGAATTTATATCTATTTCCACCTGCAGAATCAATTACCATGTATAGACCTGAGTACCTTGGTGAAAGTTTATTATAGGGTGAATGTAGTTTGACCATGACTAAATCTCCTATTTTTAATTCTAGTTTATGTGCTATTTTGTGTTGTTGCTTTTTCATCTCTTGTGAATACTCCTGCATATGTTCCCTAATTATTTGGCGAATACTTTGAAAAGTATTTATTCTATTTGAGATATAATCATTTATATTATACACAGGTTTCTGATCTGCAGTCAAAATTTCATATGGAAGAGTTTTGTCTTCCCCAAAAATGATAAAATGAGGTGTTTCCCCTGTTGCTATATTAATTTGGTTGTTCAGAATACATTTAACACAAGGAATCCAAGTATCCCAGGTTATACTATGAGGACTTATCATACTTCTAAGACATGTAATAATGTTCATATTTAACCTTTCTACAACTCCATTACTTTGTGGATGATTCACTAAGATATTGACTTTCTTGATCTTAAATATACTAATCTTTCCAAGATTTTGTTATTAAATTCAGTTCCATTATCTGAAACTAAGATCTTAGGTGTAGAGAAATTACAGATTACCTGATCATAGATTACTGAAGCAATAGTTTCAGCTTTTATTTGGAATGGGTTGTAAAGTACAAAATCTTGAAAAATAATCAATGGCAACAAATACATATCTATATCCACTCTCAGACATAGGTAATTCCAATGTATCAATGTGAACTCTTTCCCAAGGTTTCTGTGGAATGGGATAGGTAAGTTTAGGAGCAGGTTTTGGTGTATTTCCTTTCACCTTAACACATTTCAAATAATTTTCAATATAATTATATATATCTTTCTTCATCCTGGCCAAAAAAAATTAAGTTGTGCTTGTCTATAAGTTTTATCCTTTCCTAGATATGAGCTACAATCACTATCATGAAGTAACTTCAATATCTCTTTTACAAGAGTTTGTGGTATTACCAACTGATTTACTGGACCTCTAGAAATATCTTTCCCACTTACAACTGTTTTTCTATACAAAAGTCCATTAGTCAAATGAAATTCCTCTATCTTATACCCCTTTGGTAGTTTAGGAGGATTTCCTCTTGGGTTCATCAAATACTTGACTAATGAATCACATGTCTTATCATCCCTCTGTTCTCTTATTAGCATTTCCTTATCTAAAGTTACTAACTCCTCTATACTACAAACAAAATTAATCAACCAAGTCATTGGTTGACTAATGTTTCTAAAAAGTGCATCTGCCGCAACATTCTTTCTACCCGGAATATGTTCAAATTGAAATTCATAGCACTAAAGTATTGCAAACCATCTAGCGAGTCTGCCCCTAAGATTCTTATGCTTAAATAAGTTCTGAATAGCTGTATGATCAGTCCAAACTCTGATTGGATATCCCAGTATCATATCTTCAAAACTCTCTAAAGAATAAATTACTGCTAAAGTTTCTCTTTCTGTTATACAGTAGAGTAGTTTCTCTCTGCATTATTACAAAGTCTTGAAGTGTAAGCTATTGGTTTTAAAAATCCATTTCTCTCTTCCATCAGTATGCCTCCTAATTCTATGTCAGATGCATCAGTGCAAAGAATGAATTCTTTATCATAGCCAGGAAATATTAAAATAGGTGAACTCGTGAGTCTATCTTTCAACTTGTCAAATGCTTGCTGCTGTGCAGGTCTCCATATGAACTTTGAGTCCTACCCCAACAAAGAACTTAACGAGTTAGCAATGTCAGCATATCGTTGAATAAATTTTCTATAATATCCTGTCAATCACAAGAAACTTCTAACCTTATCTACATTGGTTTTAACCAGAAGATTCTTGACAACTTTAACCTTTGAATTCACTGTACTAAGTCCATATCTGTCTGTCTTATGTCCCAAATAAATAAGCTGTCTTGCAAGAACTTACACTTTTCGAGTTTCACTTTCAATCCTGCTTCAACTAGTCTTGAGAATATCAAATCTAATTTCTTAAAGTGCTCAACTGCTGTCTGAGATACTATTAAAATGTCATCTAGAAATACACTGGCAGTGTTTCCTAACAATCCATCTAGAATTGTATTCATTAATCTCATGCAAGTTAATGGACTACTACATAATACAAATGGCATTCGCTTGAACTCATAATGTCCCGTTGGAGTAGAAAATGCAACTCTATTTGCCAAAAAGCTGATTTGATATCTATTGTGCTAAAATACCTATTCTCAGTTCCCAAACTTCTTAAAATGTCCCCTTTGACTGGTATAGGTAACCTGTCACGAGTGGTGTGCTTATTCACTTCCCTATAATCAATAACTGGGCGCATAGTACCATCTTACTTTGGCACCAAAATCAAAGGAAAGTTCCACTCACTTTTGCTATGCTCAAAAATATCCGGCAATAACATTTCAGTGACCAGTTTATCTACTACCGCTAATTTAGAGTGAGGAAATCTGTAGGCGGGTATGTAAATAGATTGTGTTCCTGGTTTTAATTAAATCTGATGTTTTTAAACAGTTGTTTTGCCTAAGGCGTCCCCCGGCAAAGAAATTGCTTTATTGTGCTTCACAAGCAAAGCAACTAAACTTTCATTCAACTCAGGGCAATTTGTAGGTTCTAATCGATCCTTGTATTCCTTTCTTAAATATATTTCTTCTTGAACTGAACAGATTGATGATATCGGTAATTCCAATTCCTCACTACTCTCATATAAAATCTTAATGGGTTTTGTACACACCTGAAAACATCCTATTTGTGTACCTTTCCTTAAAACTATATCTTTATTCATAGTGTTAATTATCAATATTTCTACTATGTTCTTATTTGACTTATAAACCCTGAATCCAACTTCAAACCTTTTAATCTAATTGATTCTGGGATTGAAATTATTTCAGAGTTTACAGTCATTCCTTTTAACTGCACATCCACCCTGTTAATTGCTCTGGAGTGTAATAAGGTCGACTTTATTACGCCACCATCCACAATTTGCAAGGCTTTATTGTTAGTTGATGAATTACTAATTTCTGGGATTTCCTGAACATTTGAATTGGGTTCCCTACATGTTGCTTTACTTTCCGTTGGTCTGGACCGCTTGGTCTCGTTATCTAAAGTAAAAAATTTATCTTTCTTATCTATGTCTAGATATTCATTCATTCCTGTCACTGGTCTTAAGTCTGGTTGATTTGAAAATGGGATTAACTGTGGTTTCACTAAGATCCCTAAGTCAGCAGGACATATGACCATGTTCTCTTTTCTCATAGTTGCAAATCCTATTGTGGGGCCACCAATAATGTGGGGGTAGTAAATTGATATATGTGAAGGTCTGCTATGTGTTAATTATTACACTGAAGCAAAAATAGAGTAAGAAAATACAAAAGTATATTGTGGTTTTCTCCAACTAATCTATTGATCCTTACAATATGAAAAATATATGGGTATGCGAGACATTTAATAACACAGTTTTTTTTGTTTTTTTTGCTTATGGGCATCATAAGTAAGGTCACAGGCACGTGGAAATACGTAGTTATTTACGCTCCAACCTTCCGGTCACTGTATAAGTCTACTTACAATATTGTGTCTACTTCCAGCACTGTGTCTACCTTCAACCCCGTATTCTTATTAGAGAACGATCACAGACAGAATTATACTCTAAGGATTACACCCTCATAGCTAATGTATATACGCAAAGTGTTTGTGAAGTACACTCCCTTAAACCCCTGTTATCGGAATCATTTTTGGCATCAGATCCAAAACTTAATAATAATAATAACTATCTACCTACTATATCTGCACTATATCATTTAACTCACATATTGACATTTGTTTTCATTAATCTTACAGAACGTATTACCTGTTATCGGAATCGTTTTTGGCATCAGATTAAAATTTTAGCTGCGCACAAAAAGAAGGAGACGGCTATGTGTTCGTATCTATGGGTAAACTACTAACCTCCCTGTTGTATTATTTCGTAAAACTTCATTTCGCTTCTCAACAGAGCCCCTAGCTGCTACAATCTCTCCCTAAACTATTTCTCTAGTGGAATCCTGAACTGAAAGTTGGGAATTTTTCCTATTACTCTTAAAATTAATGGCCTTAGTTTACGCCTCTGTCCGAACGTGTTTAGTGACGTCACGGGTGGGCGGAGCTACGGTGCGCCCGCTATGTTCGAGAACATTCTAATGTCGTCTCGAAGCTTTAGTTGAACCAAAATCAGCTGAAATATATTTGTAGCTATCTCCTATTGTATGTTTTTCTTCAACGATTATAGTAAGGATCTTTGCCAACACATCTTGATAGGCAGACATAGAATAGAATAAATTCATGGTCTATTAAGGCTCTATTTTCTACTTTGCTTCTTGGTTGAGTAAAACCGTCTCTCAAGTCAACACTCAAATAAATAAACAGATAAATAAAACGAAATTCCAAAAATAATATCCCTTCAAAATTCCTGTCCTTACATGGCCCTACGCCCCCCCCGTAAGAAAAATTCCGCAACATCACGTGAAGGATTCTATTTGGTGTGGTCCAAATCCCTTTGCAAAAGAAAAAAAAAATCCATCCTGCATCAGAGAGAGATTATCCTTTTGATAGCTTGACGAGGCACTCTCCCCTCAGCACACTCGTAGGTGTACGAATCTCAGGTGACCCGGGGGTACACCAATTTACTGTGGATGTCTCCGTGGACTTTTCCATCAGCCTTCGTATTGGCTGGATTCCCCAATTAACCTCTTACCTAATACTTGACTGGACATGCATAGCCGCTACGACCGAGCTAAGCCACGACTCTCTCTTGTGGATTCGCCCCATGGATGGCACACTACTTCCCCTTCTGTGGGCTCACCTCTGGGCAATCGGCGATTGTCCACCAGGTCCTGAAGTCCTACACCCCTGTCAAGCGGGCAATTGTGAATTTGAGTTGGGTTCATGACCCCAACTCGAGCTAAAGAATTTCCCCATTTTCCAATACTACTCCGAATGAAAGTGCTCGCTAACCATCGTTTGTAGTCCCTCTCCTAGGCTAATATTGACTTCTTTATCCCCCCCCCCTAAGTTGACATTTAGTTCCTTCACCTGGCTGTTGCTGAAATTTCCTTTTACAACATATGAAATATATGCATCCTTAATCCTAGGACATCTCAACCTTACACATGTATAAAAGTATAGGTGGGTTACAACTAAATACACAATACAAGTATGCCTTAATCCTAAGACATCTTAACACATAGGAACAGTGAGAGCACCTTCGGATTAATTGCACGCATTCGTTTTTCTTTGGACATATACTGGCACGATATGATCCCTACATTTCCTATTGCAGTTAACTACTGTCATCTTAGCACCTTAAATCACTAGATATGGCGCCAACTGGGTGGATTGTTCCAATTGATTCTCTTCAGTATTCTTCGATGAGCCGTCTTCAATGTTCTTCAATGTTCGATGCATCCGCTCCACCATTCCATTCGCTTGGGGATGGTCTGGGGTAGTGTAGAGCAGGGTGATTTGCTTTTCTCCACACAACTTCTTGTAAGCCGTGTTGGTGAATTCTGCTCCATTATCTGTTATGATGCTCTCTGGGGGTGCCGTAGTCTGCGAATAACTGGGTTAGGGAGTGTAGTATGTGTTGGTGGTGTTTTGTTCTCAATGGGAAAAACCTAACGAACCTACTGTAGTGATCGATTATGGTCAAAATATACCTATATCCCTGCGACCCGGATACCATATCCGTTAGGTCTATGCCTACTCTCTCCATTACCTTTGTAGCATGAGGAACCTCTTTGTATTGCTGTGACAACCCTTGTGTACCCTTGAACCTCTGACAAGTAATGCATTTCTTTACAAAATTACATACATCTACCTTTAAATTTGGCCAATAGAACAGCTCCTCCTGGGTTAGATTCCCATTCATGTCTAGCTTCCATCCTCACTCTCGTTTCTTCTTCCTCTCCCGAATTGGATTCCCATTCCGTTTTATTGTTCATTTTTACCTGACTGCCTTTAATTATGTGTAGTTCCATCAAAGCTATACACCTTAACACGTCACTTCCCCACACACTCTCATCCGCTATTTCTATATGGGATATATTCTGTCTCTGATGACTGTACTGCCAATCCACAGGGTACACAAGCTTTGTCTAAGTCGACACACCGATAAGTGAGCTTCAGGTTGGTTAATAGCGTAAATCCCACCGCTGCCACCAATAATGTGGGGCCACCAATAATGTGGGGGTAGTAAGTTGATATATGTGAAGGTCTGCTATGTGTTAATTATTACACTGAAGCAAAAATATAGTAAGAAAATACAAAAGTATATTGTGGTTTTCTCCAACTAATCTATTGATCCTTACAATATGAAAAATATATGGGTATGCGAGACATTTAATAACACAGTTTTTTTTTGTTTTTTTGCTTATGGGCATCATAAGTAAGGTCACAGGCACGTGGAAATACGTAGTTATTTACGCTCCAACCTTCCGGTCACTGTATAAGTCTACTTACAATATTGTGTCTACTTCCAGCACTGTGTCTACCTTCAACCCCGTATTCTTATTAGAGCACGATCACAGACAGAATTATACTCTAAGGATTACACCCTCATAGCTAATGTATATACGCAAAGTGTTTGTGAAGTACACTCCCTTAAACCCCTGTTATCGGAATCATTTTTGGCATCAGATCCAAAACTTGATAATAATAATAACTATCTACCTACTATATCTGCACTATATCATTTAACTCACATATTGACATTTGTTTTCATTAATCTTACAGAACGTATTACCTGTTATCGGAATCGTTTTTGGCATCAGATTAAAATTTTAGCTGCGTACAAAAAGAAGGAGACGGCTATGTGTTCGTATCTATGGGTAAACTACTAACCTCCCTGTTGTATTATTTCGTAAAACTTCATTTCGCTTCTCAACAGAGCCCCTAGCTGCTACAATCTCTCCCTAAACTATTTCTCTAGTGGAATCCTGAACTGAAAGTTGGGAATTTTTCCTATTACTCTTAAAATTAATGGCCTTAGTTTACGCCTCTGTCCGAACGTGTTTAGTGACGTCACGGGTGGGCGGAGCTACGGTGCGCCCGCTATGTTCGAGAACATTCTAATGTCGTCTCGAAGCTTTAGTTGAACCAAAATCAGCTGAAATATATTTGTAGCTATCTCCTATTGTATGTTTTTCTTCAACGATTATAGTAAGGATCTTTGCCAACACATCTTGATAGGCAGACATAGAATAGAATAAATTCATGGTCTATTAAGGCTCTATTTTCTACTTTGCTTCTTGGTTGAGTAAAACCGTCTCTCAAGTCAACACTCAAATAAATAAACAGATAAATAAAACGAAATTCCAAAAATAATATCCCTTCAAAATTCCTGTCCTTACACTATCAATAAATCTCCTGGAAAAACAGATTCTTCTACAACTATCACTGGAATGTGCAAATGTTCATTTGTATATAAGATAACTTCTAGTTCAACCTTACCTAATGTTTTTAACTGATTTCCAGTTACTCCTTGCAATGAGTAATGGATTGGTTCCAAGATTTTCACTCCTGGTTTCAACTGGTTTAAAACTTTACTGGTAATTACATTAACTACAGATCCTGTATCAATAAATATTTGAATAGGCTTATTGAACACTCTACCAGCAATGAGAGGTCCTACAGAAGTCCTTCCAATTGTAATTGTCAGTTTATGACTATCTTTGATGTTGGAGTTTTCTTTCACCTTTCTATCACTCTTATACTTTCTATTTGTATATATGTGAGGATTTCTAGAATATTGGTTTATTCTGTGTCTGGGGGTTTTCCTCTTGTTTCCTGGTGCATACGAAAATTTCTACATTCATGGGTTTTATGGCTTATTCTTTGGTGATAAATACAGAATGGTGGGTTTCTACACTGATACTCATTATGACCCTCATACTTACAGTTCCTACATATTAATGGTAATTTTGTGCTGTGTGTTCCCAGGTATTACAATTGAAACATAGGATTCTAATATCCCTGGATGGACTTCTAACATTCCATCAATGTCCTACTTCTGTTTTCTTAAACTCTAGAGGAGAGTTCCTTTGTTGTCTCACTGTCATTACATATGGATTTATTATTCTAGTCTCACTGTATCCTTGCATTAGATAATCCACCTCCCCTAGATTCATATTTGACTTGAGATCTTTATATAGCTTTTCTGTCGTTAAGTCATCAGAATTTTTGGTTAACAGTCCAAATGTGATCAATTTTATTACCTGAGAAACTTTCATTTTGTCACTAGATTTTTCTATCCAATCTGAATCTTTCAAGATAGAATTCATGTCTTTTGACCATCTATCTAATCTAGCTAAGTATTCTGTGTCTGATTCACTTGTTCTTACTTTTTTTATCATTCAAACCAAAGACCTGATAGGATCCTGATCACATTTTGACATAAAATGTATAATGAATGCTTTATTATAGGCTTCATATTGGTTGATATCTTCCATTTGCTGGAAATTTATGATAAACCTAGCTCTACCCTTCTCAGAATCTATATTTTCCTTTAAAATTTCTATTTTCCTTTTTCATCATTAATGTTTTTACTCACAATTAATGTATCTATTAAGTTAAGAAACTTATTAACTCCTAAGGTATTGTCATCCCCGGTGAATTTGGGAATGTTGATATTTGAGGTATGAACCTCATGACTAAGTACTGTGTTATTCATACCTTCAGTAAGTTGATTTGACTTGACTGCCTCCAATTAATCTTCCTTCTGTACGCCAACCTCAACGTCTCTCGTCAGCCTGGACGTCTCTCGTCTTGAAGATCGCCTTGAAGATTGCCTTATTCCTCTCGTTGTAGTTGCTCCGTAGTCGATCGCCTCGTCAGACCGTCGTCACCTCGTCCTTGAAATTAACATACGCTTAGTTGTGGTTGCGTCGTGGTTGTGGTTGTGAAATGCATGGTTATGGTTACGTGCACTGTAGATTGGTGTACCCGTTCACTTTTAACTTGCACCAGTCTATCTTGCACCAGTCTATCTTCAGTCTCTTCGGATATGTGTTACTAATCTCTCGGTTCGTCTCTCGCTGTCACCACTGTTAGCGCCTGTGGCACTAATCTCTAAATAAGTTCTTATTCTTCTGTAATAGTATAACTCTTCATTCACAACTTTCTTCACTTTCTTTTTACCATTGTAGTACTGTAATTCACTCGCCTGTAGGCCCCATACCTCTTTCCTCTCTTAAGTATGTTTCCACCAATTCTTCTATAACCAGTTATTAAAGTTTCGTGATGGGTTGAATTAAAATGGGAATATATTTTTCTTATCTTCTTTTCTAATAAGCAATTACACTTGGTTACACAAAGGGATTCCCTCCGGGGATCCCTATACAATACGTCAAGCCATCTTCGTTCTGACGTCACTATTTCATTCATCCAATACCCTTTTACTTCTCAAATAAGTGCTTCTTAAGGGCGTGACTTTACCTCCACGCACCAATATTTTTTCTCCTCCTCCACCTTTTTCCCCAATCAGAAAAGCTGTTATACTGCTTCAAGCAATATTATTTATGTAAGCATTATGTCGCAACGGAAATGGCTTATGCGTTTACAATTTTACCATATCAGCATTATTTACAATATACAAGGCGCGAGCTAGCGCGAGTATGACTAAGTCATTTCTGTCGGCCGTTGTTTTTAAACCTTTAGTCATAAAATTTACATTCGTCTCCACCTACCTCTCTATCTACCGGCCTCTTACACCCACACCTAATTCTATTCTATCATTCACTCTCTTCCACTCATTTCTCAGCTTCTTCTTGTACTCCTCATTTTCTTTCTCATTTAAGCAGTTCACTCTAAGCACCTCCCTACCATTTGTCCCTTTCCTCTTTCTCCATCTATCCCCCACTCTCAGCTTACTTTCCACCAAAAAATTATCTGATATTCCCCCACTCTCTCCCCTTAGAACATGTACATCCTTAACTCTTCCTATTATACTCCTATCTACCACTACATAGTCTATTAACGCTCTATCTAGCATCCTTCCATCCACCGCTCTTTCCCATGTGTACTTATGCTTAACTTTCCTCCGAAACACTGTATTTACAATCATCAACTCTCTTTCTAGGTACATCTCCACCATCAACTCTCCACTACGATTCTTTCCTGGATCTCCACATTTCCCAACCACTCCGTATATTGGTTCATTTCCTACCCTAGTAATAAGATCTCCCAATACTACTACAGTGACGTTTCTACCTATTTCCTCTTTGTATTCATGTAAATCTATCCTATAAACCTCCCTTTCCTCTACACTCTGCTCACTATCAGGGCCATATACACTTACAAAAACCCACATCTCCTTACCCAGTTTCACCTTCTTTCACATTAACCTTAAAGAAACCTCCTTCCACTCAACTACATGTTTACCTATCTCTTCACTTATTAGTATAGCCACCCCTTCTCTCACTCGCCCTCTCTTCACTCGTGAGAACCTCCCAACTACACTCCCAAACTCACACTCGTCCCTCCCCTCTTAGTTTCACTCAAAGCCAACACATCCATCATTCTTCTTATAAATATACTACCTATCTCTTCCCTTTTACTTTCATCTGTACTACATTCAAGCGCATAAGACCCAAACCTTAGGGTTCTGGTTGGAAAAATACTAGATCCTCTTATGCCTTTAAGTTTTATAGGAATGTCCCCTGTGTGGCTACAGGGAGAAGGATGTCAAGTCCTAATCCCCAACCCTTTTTTCTCGACTCCTACGATTCAAGTGGGAATACTTGGTGGCAGCATTCTATCCCTCACCACAGGGTAGGCAAAACAAGGAAATGAATATTCAGAGAAATGATACAGGACAGTAACAAGGGGTTGGGGTATAGCATAACGGAGGGACATTAGCAGTAAAATAAAAGTATAATAATTTCTCTGTGAACAGAGTCCTCTATCACAGACAAAATGATGTGTGGCTCTGGTCCATAGTGGCGCCCCATATAGACCCTAAAGTATCAACTGCATGATAGTATGTCACAACAACACGCAGCCAATACCCCATATATATATATATATATATATATATATATATATATATATATATATATATATATATATATATATATATATATATACATATATATATATATATATATATATATATATATATATATGTATAGTTGTATTTACCTACCTGTATTTTGCGGGAAGGGGAGCTATGCTCGTGGTGTCCCGTCTTAATATCTCATTTTATCTAGACTTATTTTAAATTCATGTATCGTTTTTTGCACACACCACATTTTCATCTAACTTGTTCCAAACGTCTATTACCCTGTGGGGGGAGCTGTTCTTTTTCAGGTCTCTTCTATAGCTATCTTTCTTGATTTTCTTTCCGTGTCCTCTTGTATCTCTACTATCCCATTTTATTAGATCCTCTCTATCAATAATTTCTATGCCTTTCATTATTCTATAAATAGTTATCAAGTCTCCCCTCTCTCTCTCTTCTTTGTTCTAATGTCTGTAGCTCAAGTTTTGCTACTCTCTCCTTATATGCTAGTTCTGAGAGTGTTGGTGCCAATTTTGTAATTGCTCTTTGGATTCTTTCAAGTTTTGTTATACATTTTTTTTTTTTTGTACTTGGTGACCACATCGTCGCTACATACTCCAATCTTGGTCTGATCACAGTGACTAGTATTTTCTTCACCGTTTCTTCGTCTAGGAATGTAAATACCACTTTGATTGTTCTTATCAAATTATAAGTTTAAAAAGATGTATATGTTTCTCAGAGGACATATTATTCATAATAAAGACTCCCAGGTCCTTCTCATTTTCCACTTTTTTTATTTCTTCCTCTCCCAATTTATATGATCCTACTATTCTTTTTTTGCTTCTTCCAAATTCCATTATAGTACACTTCTTAATATTGAATTCCATCTTCCACTTCATACTCCACTCCCATACTTTATTGAGATCACTCTGTAGCGACTCAATCTTCTAGTGTCCACTTTTTTAAACAATTTTGCATCGTCCGCAAAGAAGCTCATATAACTTTCTATTCCTTTATCCATATCATTAATATATATAGCAAACATTATTGGGGCCAGAACTGTTCCTTGTGGAACTCCACTAATCATTTTATCCCAATTAGAGTGTTTGTCCCTTATCACCACTCTCATTTTTCTTTCATGCAAGAAGTCTTCCATCCACTTCAGCAGTTTGCCCTGTATTCCTCCTGCAGTTTCTAATTTCTTTAGCAATTTCTTATGTGGCATCTTATTAAAAGCTTTTTTCAGGTCTAGAAATGCACAATCAGCCCATTCATCTCTTTTTGGTATTACATCTATTAGCCTTGAGTAGAAACACATTAAGTTTGTGACGCATGATCGTCCTTGTCTAAATACAAATTACCTTAGATTTAGTACTTCGTTTTTTTCCAAATGCCTTACCCATCTAATTTTGATCATTCTTTCACAGATTTTAGCTATCGTACTTGTAGTAAGAAAGACCGGTCTATAGTTAGTAGGGTCTTCCTTGTTCCCCCTTTATACATTGGTACTATATTTGCTCTTTTACAATCTTCTGGAACTTTTCCTTCTTTCAGCTAACTGCTTATTAGACTATGTATTTTGTGTTAGTTTATTCCTGCATTCTCTCAAAATCCAGTTTTCCATTTCATCTGGTCCATGCAATTTTCTGACATCGAACTCAAGTGAGCAATTAATTCTTTCCTTGTTACTTCTATCTCTTTCATACGGGAACTTTTTCTTCCCACTCCACATCTCTAAGTTGTATGTTCTCCTTCGTAAACACCTATTTAAAATGCTTGTTCATAATTTCTGCCATTTCTATTTCCTCTCTGTATTCAACTCCTTCTTGTCGTAGTTTTTCTAATTCTTGTTTGTTTTTCAGTTTGTTGTTTACAAATCTGTAAAATAATTTTGGTTGATCCTTACATTTGTCTATGACATCCTTTTCGTATTTTCTCTTTTCTTTTCTGCACACTTGTATATATTGATTTCTGTAACTAGTATATATTTTCCATTTTTCAGGTCTTTTGTCTTTTTTCCATTTTATCCATGCTTTATCCCTTTTGTCTTTTAACTCCCTACATCTTTTGTTGTACTAACTTTACATATCCTTTTTCTTGTTTTTGTCTTGGAACATACTTTTCCACTCCTTCTTTATAGATTATTATCAAAATATTCCATTTTTCTTCTACTGTTGTTTTCTCATTATGTATCCTTTCCCAGTCTGTTTTAAAAATAATTCTCTAATTTTATAAGAATTTGTTTTTCCACACATCATTCTTACCATTCTATATTGTTCGTTTTTTCCATGTATTTGTCCTCAATTTAGTTCCAATTCAACCAATATGTGGTCACTTTTACTTATTGGTGTCTTATATTCAATCTTGTCCACTATTTCGGGTTCTGGTGAGATTATTAGGTCCAGTCTCGATGGTTCTTCCTCATTTCTATACCTAGTATTCTCTTGTATCCATTTCGTCATTGTATGTTCTATAATCATATCAAGTAGTACATTTTCCCATAGGTCGTCTCCACCCTTTACTGTCATCTCTACCCAGCAGATTTCTTTATAATTAAAGTCACCCTTTATAACTATTCTCCTTCCATCTTCCATCACCTTATTTAGTGTTATCCTTGTGTCCTCTAACATATTTTTGTGTTCTCTCTCTTCCCATGAAGCCGTTTTAGGAGGAACATATTTTACTACAAACTTCCTGCTCTTCCCATCCCTGTCCTCCGCTTCCATCATAATCATCTCTACTCTATTCTCTCCATATGTGACATTCCTCACATTCATATCCTTCTTAGTCAGGAACATAACTCCACCCTCTTGTTTTACCTCTCTGTTTCTTATCCAGTAATCATATACAACATGTCCTACACTGTTGGGTCGTAGTGGATTTTTCAATTTTGTCTCTACAATTCCCATTATGTCCGGTTCTTTTTCCTTCAGGTAATCATTCAGTTCTATCAAGCCTGTCATTAAGCCATCTATATTTGTGTAAGACACTTTATTTTTCTGCTAATTCCATCGTGTTTTCTGTTTCCCTTCCGTTTTTCTCTGCTAATAACCATTTCCTCACTTTCATATCCACTACTCTCCAATAGAATTTCTCTTTGTCTAACTCTGTTCTGTTCTCGTTTTTTTTTTCTTTAGCTTCCATTTTTTTCTCATCCTCTCTTTCCTCTTTATTCATTTCTCATTTCATCCACACCTGTTTATATAGATTACTTTTTGTTAGTTTCCCTGTTTTTGCTAAGATATTCTCTGCTGTCGTTTGTGACCTGATTTTAACCTTAATAGGTCTGGTCTCATCTGTATTGTATTTCCCTAGTCTATATATTTCTTCAACTTCTTTCCCTGTTTCTTGTTCATCCTCTTGAACTACTTCTAATATCTTGTTTACCTTTTCCTTCTCCCCTTTTACTTTTGTAGTCCTATTTGGATTATGCCTCTCTTCCATCCCTAACATAATTATACATTTCTTTTTATCCGCTAAGTCTCTTACTATATTCTCCTTCTCTCTTATCATTTTAATAACTGTGTCCTTAGTTTGTTCTTTCATCTGTTGGTCTACTATATTTCTAAATTCAATTTTGTTGTTCTCTTGGACTTTTCTCGAACCCTGTACCTCTTTTGCTATGAAGTCTTTATTCTCTTTATTCTTCTCCTTTAGTTCCTCATTCTCATCCTTTACTTCTTTTAACTGTCTTTTTAATTCTTCTATTTCTTTACTTAGGTTTTGGTTCTCCTTCTTTAGTTCTTCCAATTTATCAACTCTTTGTGTAATCCGTGTAAGTTGACTGAACCTAACCTCCCACTGTTTGTTCATGTTTTCTAGTTTTTCCTCTAGACTTGCTAATCGGGGGAGGTTGTCACCTCCTTTATTAAATCCATGGAAATAATTATCTTCACCTTTCATTGCACTGCTCCTATCTATATTTCTATTTTTCACATTTTTACTACTGTCTTCGACTTCACCTCTATCGTCTGTGCACCTCTTGTTGACATTCCTTCTGACTTCCGGGGCCCGTTTGTCCCCTTCCACGTTTCCTTCCATTTTCCTCAGTAATCCCTCTCTTTCTCCTTTTTCTTCACCTTCTCACTGCACCACGAGTTTTCCCCTTCCCTACTAATACAACAGATCTACAAAATTTCCTGGAGTTCCAAACTTCGCTGTCACTTTAACTGTCGTGTATGTGTGTGTGTGTGTGTGTGTGTGTGTGTGTGTGTGTGTGTGTGTGTGTGTGTGTGTGTGTGTGTGTGTGTGTGTGTGTGTGTGTGTATTTGTGTCTGTGTGTGTGTGTGTGTGTGTGTGTGTGTGTGTGTGTGTGTGTGTGTGTGTGTGTGTGTGTGTGTGTGTGTGTGTGTGTGTGTGTGTGTGTGTGTGTGTGTGTGTGTGTGTGTGTGTGTGTGTGTGTGTGTGTGTGTGTGTGTGTGTGTGTGTGTGTGTGTGTTGGTGAAGGTGGGTGAGGAAGACAAATCATAATCCGAGTTTATTTCTGACTAGTTTCGCACAAATAGGCTTCTTCAGGGAAATTATGTATTAAGGAGGAAACAAGGAAAACATATATATACGGGGCGCTGTGAGGAGCTTCGGAGAGCTCACCTAGGGTCGTCTATGTATATATGTTCTTAGAAAACCATTCGGGAAATAAGGCAATATGATCCGAACGTTTTCGTCCATATAGACATTTTCTTCTCAATAGACGAAAACGTTCGGATCATGGTGTCCTAGATCCTAGGTTTTCTGCGAAATCTTACATTCACGCGTTTTAGTGACTTGTGTAGCATATGTATATATACATATACATATACATATACATAAACATATACATATACGGAATTAGTATGTTATAACACATTTGTAAATGTTCACTATAAACCCACTATCGGAGAAATAATAACGGAAGTACAAGGAAACTGTATATTTCGACTACTATCTGTAGTCCTCTTCAGCCCTTGACCCAACCATTTCAAGGGCATGTAACCTGAGCACCCCCTCTTTCCCCATCCCCTTTTATGTACCCCTCACTACCTCATATATACTTGTTCCTTAACTTCTTGTAACTATTCTGCTGACGAGGACTACAGATAGTAGTCGAAATATACAGTTTCCCTGTACTGCACCTTTTACCTTTTCTTCTCTACTTGATTCGCCTCCTCTTCCTCTTTTAATTTCCTTCCAAAACATCTTTTTATTACTTTCAAAATTTTCTGTCATGCTCTTTCCCCATTTCATATCTGCTCTCCTCTTTGCTTCCTTTATCTTATGCTTAACTTCCTTTCTCTTTACTTTGTACCTCTCATACGATTCCCTCGTCCTAATTTGTAGCCAATCTATGAATGCCTGCTTCTTCTCTTCTACACCCTTCTTTGCTTCCTCATCCCACCACTCACTACCCTTCCTTCTATTTCCCCCCCTCCTTGTTCCCCACACCATCTTTGCATACCTTATGACTCCCTCCTTGAACCATCCCCAGTCCTCCACTCTTAGCTATATATATATATATATATATATATTATATATATAATATATATTCATATATATATATCATATATAATATATATTCATATATATATATATTATATATAATACATATACATGTATATATATATATGTGTGTGTGTGTGTGTGAATCTTGGCAGCAGGTTTTCTTTTAAACATGTTTTGTTAAAAACAACTGCGCATTCGGCGCTACAAAGCTTCTTAAGTAGACTTTCAAGTCTTCTGAACGTGGATTTCTGGTTATCACAAGGCAGACGGAATAATAGATTTCCAGTAGACATTAGGAACTTTAGTTGAGAAAGAATGTACAGACGTTTCGCTAAACGCAGTTAGCATTTTCAATGTAATAGAGACAGAGAGTACAGGACATAATAAACATAGAAAGAAAGCTCTGGGAGAGGTCACAACGTAAGACGCGGGGGGAGGTCACGACGTAAGACACGGGGAGAGGTCACGTACATGTGTGGGATTTTGTTGCTGTGGGGCAGATGTCCGTTGAGGGCCAAGTGTCCTCTCTATCAGTCTGGCGGAACGTCGGAGAGGGACTTGGGTGTCGGTGTGATTGGAAGGTGTGTTGTTGTGGTTGAGAGGGCTACTAGTCCTAGGGAGGGGCTTCATGCTGGGGAGTAATGTAGGGGCTTCCACTTGTCTGTTAATAGTTGGTTGGGCAGACGGAATAATAGATTTCCAGTAGACATTAGGAACTTTAGTTGAGAAAGAATGTACAGACGTTTCTGGCAGACGGAATAATAGATTTCCAGTAGACATTAGGAACTTTAGTTGAGAAAAAATGTACAGACGTTTCAGGCAGACGGAATAATAGATTTCCAGTAGACATTAGGAACTTTAGTTGAGAAAGAATGTACAGACGTTTCGCTAAACGCGAGACATATAACCAACTATTAACAGACAAGTGGAAGCCCCTACATTACTCCCCAGCATGAAGCCCCTCCCTAGGACTAGTAGCCCTCTCAACCACAACAACACACCTTCCAATCACACCGACACCCAAGTCCCTCTCCGACGTTCCGCCAGGCTGATAGAGAGGACACTTGGCCCTCAACGGACATCTGCCCCACAGCAACAAAATCCCACACATGTACGTGACCTCTCCCCGTGTCTTACGTCGTGACCTCCCCCCGCGTCTTACGTTGTGACCTCTCCCAGAGCTTTCTTTCTATGTTTATTATGTCCTGTACTCTCTGTCTCTATTACATTGAAAATGCTAACTGCGTTTAGCGAAACGTCTGTACATTCTTTCTCAACTAAAGTTCCTAATGTCTACTGGAAATCTATTATTCCGTCTGCCCTGTGATAACCAGAAATCCATGTTCAGAAGACTTGAAAGTCTACTTAAGAAGCTTTGTAGCGCCGAATGCGCAGTTGTTTTTAACAAAACATATATATATATACATATGTATATGTATATATACATATACTCATATATATACATATATACATGTATGTATATATATATATATATATATGTATATATACATATATGTATATATATGTACATATATATATGTAAATATATATATATATATATATATATATATATATATATGTATATATGTGCGAAGATATGGAGTCTGGGATCCATGTTGAAAGGGGAGAAGCGTAAACACCAGACTCAAAGTGGGAGTTTTAATGCCCGACGTTTCGGTCCTAGTCCTAGGACCGTCTTCAGGGGTGTGAAAATATACAGTGCTCAAATGAGCTTATTATACTGACGTGGTTGGAATTGGGAGAGGTATTCCGCACTTTCGAAGCTCTCCAGGTCCCCCTCCTCTTTCAGTCGCTACGAGTATCGGACAACTGGACCACCTTACATGCCCAATGGTGCATACATTTAATTTACAAAGAATAAATACTATACAAAAAAATACAATAAAGTAAAATAAATATCTTAAGATGCAATAAAAAAAAAAGAATAAAATAAAAAATAAAATGCCACTTGTGCTACAATTGAAAGCGCATTACGCACTCGGGTAATAAAACTCCCACTTTGAGTCGTGTTTACGCTTCTTCCCTTTCAATATATATATATATATATATATATATATATATATATATATATATATATATACATATATATACATGGGGGTATATGTATATATATGCATATATATATACATATATATATGTATATATATAAATATATATATATACATATATATATATATATATATATATATATATATATATATATATATATATATATACATATACATAAACATAAACACTGAATGGTTCCCAGTGACCAATTAATATATTTTTTCTACCACAAATCACTTTTAATTCCATACCATCGTAATCAAGACTGAGAATCGCTCGATGGAGGCATCCGTTGGAAATTGAAACGTGGACGAGCCAAGGATTCGAACACAGATAACCCGTAAGAAAGTTACAGTGACGTAAACCAATACGTTCTCTTGATAGCGTATTGGTTTACGTCACTGTAACTTTGTTACGGGTTAGCTGGGTTCGAATCCTCGGCTCGTCCACGTTTCAATTTCCAACGGATGACTCCATCGACTGCAATGGCATGGAATTAAAAGTAATTTGTGTCTGAAAAAAAAAATATATATATACATATATATATATATATATATATATATATATATATATATATATATATAATCAACAAAAGAGATTACAAACAACTAGTAGAAAAATGCCTTAAATGAGCTTTCTGCACATTTAATGGCAAAACTTACCGACAACACGACCGCCTACCAATGGGGTCGCCCCTCAGTGCTATAGCCGCCTACTTAGCAATGAAAATTCTAGAGCAAAGCAACTATAAACAATTCCTCCCCGATGGCACCACCTGGTTCAGGTATGCAGATGACTACCTTCTTTTCATACCAAAAGACACAGACACTGACATCCTTCTACACAATTTAAACAAATCACACCAGAAAATACAATTAACAGTCGAACAAGAAAACCAGGACTCTCTCCCATACCTCGACACTTTAATCATTAGGAACAGCAATCATTAGGAATACAGCAATCATTAGGAATACAGCAAAATTCAAAATTTACAGAAAACCCACAAACAAAAACGACTACATACACTACTTCAGTGCCCACAGCGACAGAACTAAAAGTGGTATACTAATAGGATTCTTCCTGAGAGCACTAAGAATATGCAGCCCAGAATTCCTTCAAGACGAAATAGACTACATCACCACTACATTCAAAACACTTCACTTCCCATTAGGAATCATCGCCCGAGCCCTACACAAAGCTAAAGAAATCAAACAAAGAAGCATCTCAGAACCACGAACTAAAAATGAAAACATCCTCCTCATAGCACCATCATCGGACCTAATTCACCTCCTAACCAAGAAATTAAAACCCATAGGCATCACAGTAATTTCAGACAAAGGACGACAAATACGCGACTTCACAAATGACAGACAAAATTCCTCTCAACCAGACAGTATCATATACAAAATCCCCTGCTCGGGATGCAACCTTGCCTATTATGGTGAAACATACAGGGGATTAAACAAACGCATACATGAACACAAGGCCGACATCCGTCACCACCGCACAACAAACGCGTGGGTAAACCACATAGACGATAAACAACATTTATCTCAATGGAACCAAGCAAACATTTTACATGAAAATCTAAACAAACCACAAAGAAAGACTCTAGAAGCAATATACATAAACACCAACGATTGCATCAACAACAGAACAGGAGACAAATGTCCACACACAACAAACAAACAAATACATCCACCCGCCTCACACCTGACCCCACATGACCACTTAGCCTAGCAACACACGGAATCCCACCCCGCGTCCCTCATAAACCACAACAACTGCCCTACAAATACCTATGCATTCATTCTCTGTAAATATTACCTCTGAAGAAGCCTCAAAGGCGAAACCGGTCAGGAATAAAATCTCTTGGTTTCAATCGTGTCTTTCCATTCTTACCATTCATAAATATATATATAAATATATAAATAAATATATATATATATATATATATATATATATACATACATATATATATATATATATATATATATATATATATATATGTATATACTATGTGTAATAAAACCACTTCGAAAACAAAATGAAAGGTGACCGAACGTTTTCGTCTATTTAAGACATTTTCAGAGGTGCGAAAATGTCTTAAATTAAGGAAAACGTTCGGTCACATTTCATTTTATTTTCAAAGTGGTTTTATTGCACATTTTGTGAATCACATGTTTTTTTTATTCGCATATATATATATATGTGTGTGTGTGTGTGTGTATGTATAACATATATTCAATATATATTTATGTATGTATCTATCAAACAAGCAATTGATAAAATTAAAGTGCTTATAAATGGCCTCAATGTGAAAAACAAATACTTGGTTGACATCCCCTTTGCTTTTTTTTTTTTTTTTTTTTTTTTAATGCAAAGAACCTTACAGGTTTGCTAGTGTTTAGTTCACAAATATCATGTCGAGGAATTTCTTACCATGTTTCCCGTAGTAATGCTAAGAGTTCGGGCTTTGAAGGAGGCTTTCTGTTCTTTTTGCTATGTTGTCGGTATAATATGCCTAAGAGGTGTTCAATAGGGTTTGTAGCTGAGTACTGACTTGGCCATGAAAGTCTACTGTCCCATTTTGGCTCAATCAATTTTGTGTTGCTTGAGCAGTGTGACAAGGAGCTCCATCTTCTAGAAATAGGAAGATATTTTTACCCATTCTACAACTGGAGAGTATTGGAATGAGTTCTTCCTTTGATATATAAACATATTTACTTGAATTGATGTTTACTTGAGACTCCACAAGCTCTGATCGACCTTCAATCCAAATATCACCCCACACCATTATTGAAATGCCCCCATGTTTCACTGTTAGCTGTTAGCTTTTGAAGTAAAACTTTTGTCTACAGAGTATTCAGACCCACATTCTTCCACTGTCAGAAAATATTACGAATCATGACTCATCAGAGAAAATAACAGTGCTGCAAAAATCCACAGGTCTCTCCACCATCTCAACAGCCCAATCCTTTCTGCGTTTAATATTGGCTGGGCGAAGGAGTGGTTTCTTTCTCGCAGCTCTGCCACAGTAACCCAGCTTGTGGAGATACCTGACAGCTGTTCTGGGACTGACACCAGCTTGTGCTGCTATGTCAGAGACCTTGCAACATGAATCCTCTTCGACATTTTTTTGACAAGACGCAAGGTTCTTTCTGAGGGCCCGAGTCGACCTGAATGATTTTTTGTGCCCTTCTTGTCCCCTCTGGTGAATTGTACGATCACTCTATTAATAGTAGAAAGGGGTATTGATAGTTTTTCAGATATTTTACGTTGACTGAGTCTACCTTCATGATGACCCACAATACGACCTCGCTGAAATTTAATAGGTCTACTGCTCCTTTGGTTCCTGGCATGCTTTATTAATTTTGTATGTAATCTGAAACATAAATCTAGGTAAATATAACATATTAGGTAATTTTGAATAACATTAAGCATTAAATAAGAGCAGAAATATATTTTTCTTGGTGTCTATTTAATTCTGTCATGTCTGTATATATATATATATATATATATATATATATATATATATATATATAACATATATATACATATATATATATATATGTATATATATATATATATACAGTAGTGGTTATAGACTGGACAAATTTAGATTTAAAAAGGAAATAGGCAAGAATTGGTTTACTAATAGGGTGGTCGACGAATTGAATAAACCTAGTAACCATGTAGTAAGCGCTGAAACTATCAGTTGTTTTAAGAAACGATTAGAGAACTTTATGGATGGGGATGGCAGGTGATGATGGATACGGAGCTGCCTAGTGTAGGCCTCATGGTCTCTTGTAGTCTCCTTCATTCTTATGTTCTTATGTTATGTTCTTATATGTATATATATATATATATATATATATATATATATATATTTAAGATTATTTCAGACAAATGAGAGAGAATGTGGGTGGGGAAGGGCAAACGAAGATGTGTTAGGAATAGAGTTTATTGCCCTTCCCCACCCACATTCTCTCTCATATATATATATATATATATATATATATATATATATATACAATTATACATACAAACATGTGCGTGTGTGTGTGTGTGTGTGTGTGTGTGTATGTGTGTGTGTGTGTGTGTGTGTGTGTGTGTGTGTGTGTGTGTGTGTGTGTGTGTGTGTGTGTGTGTAAATTCTTGTTTCTGCACTGTACGGGGCAAAAACATGGAACATAAGAGAGGAAGAGAGAAGGAGTTTGAGTGTGTTTGAGATGAAATGTCTGAGAAGTATGATAGGGGCTACTAGGCTGGATAGAGTGAGAAATGAGGAGGTGAGGAGGAGATCAGGGATGGAAAGGGAGTTGGGAGATAGGGTTGATGAAAGAGTATTAGGATGGTTTGGACACATGGAAAGAATAAGAAAAGAAAAATTAGTAAAGAAAGTGTGGAAGGAGGTGAAAGGAGTGAATATGAGGGGCCGTCCTAGGATGACATGGGCGGATGGGGTAAAAGGGGCATTACGAAAGAGAGGAATGTCTGTTGAGGAAGGACGGGAGAGGACAGAAGTTAGGGGTGAATGGAGAAGGGCTGTGTATGGATGATGCTGTGATGCATTAAGGTGGGGGATGGGGGGTGAGGGTGTATGTATGAGAAATAAATTGACGCAGCCCAAAGGGATTTCTCCCCGTCTTCTCCTTTTCTGCATGAGGTCGCCGAATTATTGATGCGGCCTTGCTGTGGATATGCTGTGTCTTGCGACACTGCTTCTGACCCATTGCAGTGGACAAGATGCAGGGATGACCCGTCATCCAGGAGGTGCCAAGATGTGAGGGAGGGAGGAGGTTGGAGTGGAGTGGAGTGTGTAGGGGATGGAATGGATGGTAGTGGTTTCTATGCCTTTTTTTCTTTTTGGCTACCTCGCGTGTAAGGGGAAAAAGTCTTTTGGTATATGTATGTATGTATGTATAAAATCGTGTATACACACACACACACACACACACACACACACACATATACATTACTTAATTCAGCATGTAAAAGAGCCCACAAGATATGGAAACTTGCTCGATTTATTGATCACTAGCCGCGAAAGCATGGTAACTGATGTAGAAGTCGGTGAATCTGTTGCAAATAGCGATCACAATTTAGTCAGATTCAAACTCCTAAACAATTTTAGAATAGATACTTGTGCTTCTAAAATACCCGATTTCAGTAAAGCTCAGTTCATAGAACTACGTCAGGAGCTTCAGCTTACAGACTGGGAGGCAAAATTAAACGAAAGGCCTGTAGATCAGATGTGGGAAATATTTCAAAATACGCTCACTAAGATGATTCAAACTTACATTCCTTTTAAGGACAGACGTCCCCCAAATCAGGCTCGCCCAAAGTGGCTCGACAAAGAAACTGAAAAAAGTATTGCTAAAAAGAGACAGGCTTATAAGAAATATAAGTGCTCCGGTGCATCTAATGACTATGAAAGTTATGTATCAATACA
>NC_134818.1:42921904-42941904 GCF_046742065.1 Oratosquilla oratoria
TCTACAGAAAGGATGTAGTTGATCAGATCTGTAACTGGAATATCCACTTCATATAATGAATTATCTACCTTCACAGGGAAGGGTATCAATTCAAATAAGTTAAATCTTAGGTTGGAAGAAAAGGGAATTCTATTATCACTGAGGTGACATTTAAATATGAATTCAACAAAGGGTAATATAATGCCACATTAGCTTCCTCAAAGAAGGTTCAAAGTTCCAATCCTTCTTTGCTGAATTGATTATATTCATAAGTTGAGGTATTGGGAGAAGAGAAGATGTTACTTGACCTGAATTTGCTAGAACTAAATCTTGTACAAAAAATTCCAACTGAACTTGCATCTCAGATTATTTCAAATGCATAGTATTGAGTAATAAGAAAAGTTGCATTGTATTCTCCTGTTCATTTTGTTTTAAACCGAGATTATCTAAGTTATCTGTATTTTCAGAGATCATTTCCTCAATGTTTTTATACTTGTTTGTAAATCATCAATTTTTGCAACCTTCTCATTAAATTTATTCATACAATTTTCTAAATCAGCAAGGAAGGCAAAATTGGATATTCCCAATCCAGCAAGAGCTCCTAAAGCCACTACCAACGCACTTCTCTTTTGTCTACCATTTCTTTTGAAATTTGAATCTATGACATCAAGTTTGTGTTCTATCTCCTTTATTTTATTTTCAAGTTTCCATTGAACATTTTTATTGGAAATGTTCTCTTTTAACAATTTCAAATTCACTCTCAAGGAGTCCACATCTTCTCTAATTTTTTATTTTTTTATTCTTGTAATCAAGAACTACCCTTACAAGCTTGTCTACCAATATTAGGTTACCTTGATGTTGTATCCATGCTCCAGGACGAATAGGATTCCAGTCCAGGGCACTCACCATGCATAGAAAAATGATTAAGGCAGTCTTCATCTGTAAAATTCATCAAGATTGATATTCAATTCACAAAGATTATAGTCATAATATTCTCTATACTCTTCTGGTTCATCAATATTGATACATAGGGTATCACAACAATAATTTTCATAGATCAGCAACTCAACTGTCTTCATATCATCCAAATGGCCTATCAATTCTTCCTTGTTTTCTATGTGGACTAAATTAAATTTATTTCCACCTGCAGAATCAATTACCCTATATGGACCTGAGTACTTTGGTGAAAATTGATTATAGGGTGAATGTAGTTTGACCATGACTAAATCTCCTATTTTCAATTCTAGTTTATGTGCTATTTTGTGTTATTGCTTTTTCATTTCTTGTGAATACTCCTGCATATGTTCCCTAACTCTTTGGTGAATACTTTGAAAAGTATTTATACTATTTGAGATATAATCATATATATTATACACAGGTTTTTTGATCTGCAGTCAAAATTTTATATGGAAGAGTTTTGTCTTCCCCAAAAATTATAAAATGAGGTGTATCCCCTGTTGCTATATTAATTTGGTTGTTCAAAGTACATTTAACACAAGGAATCCAAGTATCCCAGGTTATATGAAGACTTATCATACTTCTTAGACATCTAATAATGTTCTTATTTAACCTTTCTACAACTCCATTACTTTGTGGATGATTCACTAAGATATTGACTTTCTTGATCTTAAATAAACTACATAATTTTTCCAAGATTTTGTTATGAAATTCAGTTCCATTATCCGAAACTAAGATCTTAGGTATAGTGAAATTACAGATTATCTGATCATAGATTACTGAAGCAATAGTTTCAGCTTTCTTATTTGGAATGGGTTGTAAAATACAAAATCTTAAAAGATAATCAATGGCAACAAATACATATCTATATCCACTCTCAGACATAGGTAACTCCAATGTATCAATGTGAACTCTTTCCCAAGGTTTCTGTGGAATGGGATAGGTAAGTATAGGAGCAGGTTTCGTGTATTTCCTTTCACCTGAACACATTTCAATCTTTTTTTTTTTACATAATCATATATATCCTTCTTCATACCTGGCCAAAAATATCTAAGTTGTGGTTGTCCTTTCCTGGATGTGAGCTACAATCACTATCATGAAGTAACTTCAATATCTCTTTTACAAGAGTTTGTGGTATTACCAACTGATTTACTGGACCTCTAGAAATATCTTTTCCACTTACAACTGTTTTTCTATACAAAAGGTCATTAGTCAAATGAAATCCGTCTATCTTATACCCCTTTGGTAGTTTTGAAGGATTTCCTCTTGGGTTCATCAAATACTTAACTAATGAATCACATGTCTTATCATCCCTCTGTTCTCTTATTAGCATTTCCTCATCTAAAGTTACTAACTCCTCTATACTACAAACAAAATGAATCAACCCAGTCATTGGTTGACTAATATTTCTAGAAAGTGCATCTACCGCAACATTCTTTCTACCCGGAATATATTCAAATTAAACTTCATAGCACTGAAGTATCGCAAACCATCTAGCAAGTCTGCCCCTAAGATTCTTATGCATAAAAATGAGTTCTGAAAAGCTGTATGATCAGTCCAAACTCTGATTGGATATCCTGAAATCATATCCCTAAAACTTTCTAAAGAATAAATTACTGCTAAAGTTTCTCTTTCTGTTATAGAGTAGTTTCTCTCTGCATTATTACAAAGTCTTGAAGTGTAAACTATTGGTTTTAAAGTTCCATTTCTCTCTTGCATTAATATGCCTCCTAATTCTATGTCAGATGCATCAGTGCAAAGAATGAATTCTTTTTCATAGTCAGGAAATATTTAAATAGGTGAACTCGTGAGTTTATCTTTCAACTTGTCAAAAGTTTGCTGTTGTGCAGGTCCCCATATGAACTTTGAGTCCTTCCTCAACAAAGAACTTAATGGATTAGCAATGTCAGCATATCGTTGAATGAATTTTCTATAATATCCTGTCAATCCCCAAAAGCTCCTAATCTTGTCTACATTGGTTGGAACTGGAAAATTCTTCACTGCCGCATATTTTGAATTCCATGTCTATCTATCTTATGTCCAAAATAAATAACAGTCTTGCAAGAACTTACATTTTTCAAGTTTCACTTTCAATCCTGCTTCAACTAGTCTTGAGAATATCAAATCTAATTTCTTAAAATGCTCAACTGCTGTCTGAGAAACTATTAAAATGTCATCTAGAAATACACTGGCAGTGTTTCCTAACAAGCCATCTAGAATAGTATTCATTGATCTCATGTAAGTTAATGGACTATTACATAACCCAAATGGCATTAGCTTGAACTCATAATGTCCCGTTGGAGTAGAAAATGCTGTGAATTTTATTGAGTCTCCATGCAACTCTATTTGCCAAAAAGCAGATTTGATATCTATTGTGCTAGAATACCTATTCTCAGTTCCCAAACTTCTTAAAATGTCACCGATTACAGTTAATGTTAACCTGTCACGAATGGTGTGCTTATCCAATTCCTTATAATCAATAACTGGGCGCATAGTATCATCTGATTTTGGCACTAAAATCAAAGGAAAGTTCCACTCACTTTTACTATGTTCAATAATATCCTGCGATAACATTTCAGTGACCAGTTTATCTACTACCGCTAATTTAGAGTGAGGAACTCTGTAGGCGGGTATGTACATAGGTTGTGTTCCTGGCTTTAATTTAATCTAATGCTTTAAAACAGTTGTTTTGCCTAAGGCGTCCCCCGGCAAAGCAATTGCTTTATTGTGCTTCACAAGCAAAGCAACTAAACTTTCATCCAACTCAGGGCAATTTGTAGGTTCTAATAGATCTTTGTATTCCTTTTTTAAATCTATTTCTTCTTGAACTGAACAGATTGATAAAATTGGTCATTCTACCTCCTCACTACTCTCATTTAAAATCTTAATGGGTTTGTACACACCTGAAAACATCCTATTTGTGTACCTTTCCTTAAAACTATATCTTTATTCATAGTGCTAATTATCAATATTTCTACTATGTTGTTATTTGACTTATAAATCCCTGAGTCCCACTTCAACCCTTTTAATTTAATTGATTCTGGGATTGTAATTATTTCAGAATCTACAGTGACTCCTTTCAACTGCACTTTGACCCTATTAATTGCTCTGGAGTGTAATAACGTCGACTTTATTACGCCACCATCCACAATTTGCAAGGCTTCATTGGTAGTTGATGTATTTGTAATTTCTGGGATTTCCTGAACATCTGAGTTGGGTTCACTACAAGTTGCTTTACTTTCTGTTGGTCTGGACCGCTCGGTCTCGTTATCTAAAGTAAAAATGTTATCTTTCATATATATGTCTAGGTATTCATTGATTCCTGTCACTGGTCTTAAGTCTGGTTGATTTAAAATGGGAATAACTGTGATTTCACTAAGATCCCCAAGTCAGCAGGATATATAACCATGTTCTCTTTTCTCATAGTTGCAACGTCGACTTTATTACGCCACCATCCACAATTTGCAAGGCTTCATTTGTAGTTGATGAATTTGTAATTTCTGGGATTTCCTGAACATCTGAGTTGGGTTCACTACAAGTTGCTTTACTTTCCGTTGGTCTGGACCGCTCGGTCTCGTTATCTAAAGTAAAAATGTTATCTTTCATATCTATGTCTAGGGATTCATTGATTCCTGTCACTGGTCATAAGTCTGGTTGATTTAAAAGTGACATTGACAGACTGGAAAAAGTACAACGGCGAGCCACAAAACTGATTCCAAATATCAAAAATAAATCATACGAAAATCGACTTAAGCACATGAATCTGTTTTCCCTAAAAAAGCGTAGACTCAGAGGGGACTTGATACAGGTCTTTAAGATTTTAAAGGGAATTGACAACATCAAAAGTGACCAAATTTTCACATTGAATGAGAATCAGACAAGAAACAATGGTCTCAAACTGTCCGGAAATAGATTCAATTTGGAAGTAGGTAGAAACAACTTTGCCAACCGTGTAGTTAATGAATGGAATAAACTTCCTGCACAGGTAGTGCAATGTAGTTCAGTTCGAAGCTTTAAGAATCATTTAGATAAATACCTAAGTAAGATGCTGTAATGATTATAATTTGTTATATTATTTGTTTTTGTTTTGTTATAATTTGTCTGTCTGATTTTCATTTATTATTAGTTATATGTCAATTTATAATCATTTACTATTTACCTTTTTGTTTGTTATTCAACTATACCTATGCATTTATTTATGTATTTTATTTGTTATTTTTACATTATTATAGTTTTAATTTATTATTAATATGATTTTTTTTTTTTTTGCATCCGACCTAGATATGGATCAAAAGGTCTCCTGTCGGCATGCTCCGCCTTTGTAATCCTTTGTAAATGGGTTTAACTGTGATTTCACTAAGATCCTTAAGTTAGCAGGACATATGACCATGTTCTCTTTTCTCATAGTTGCAAATCCTATCAATAAGTCTCCTGGAAAAACAGATTCTTCTACAACTATCACTGGAATGTGCGAATGTTTATTTGTATAAAAGATAACTTCTAGTTCAACCTTACCTAATGTTTATAACAGATTTCCAGTTACTCCTTGCAATGAGTAATGGATTGATTCCAATATTTTCACTCCTGGTTTCAACTGGTTTAAAACTTTACTGGTAATTACAATAACTACAGATCCTGTATCAATAAATATTTGAATAGGCTTTTTGAACACTCTACCAGTAATGAGAGGTCCTACAGAAGTTCTTCCAACAGTAATTATCAGTTTGTCTTTGATGTTGGAGGTTTCTTTCACCCTACTATTATTCCTATCTTTAACACAATACCGTTTATCGGGGTATATGTGGGGAGTTCTAAAATATTTATTTATTCTGTGTCTGAGGGTTTTCCTCTTGTGTCCTGGTGAATACCAAAATTTCTACATTCATGAGTTTTATGGCTTATTCTTTGGTGATACATACAGAATGGTGGGTTTCTACACTAATATTCATTCAATTTAATAACAGTCTTGTGCTTTGTGTCCCCAGGTATTATAATTAAAACATAGGATTCTAGTATCCCTGGATGGACTTCTAACATTCCGTCTATGTCCTACTTCTGTTTTCTTAAAGTCTCTAGAGTTCCTATGTTGGCCCACTGTCATTACATATGGATTTATTATTCTGGTCTCACTGTAACATTGAAGAAAATAATCTACTTCCCTGAATTTAAATTTGACTTTAAATCTTTATGCAGCTTTTCTGCCGTTAAATCATCTGAATTTTTTTAACAGTCCAAATGTGATCAACTTCCATTTTGTCACTAGACTTTTTTTCATCCAATCTGAATCTTTCAAGATAGAATTCATGTCTTTTGACCATCTATCTAATCTAGCTAAGTATTCTGTGTCTGATTCACTTGTTCTAACTTCTTTGATAATTTTTACCAAAGACTTGATAGGATCCTGATCACATTTGGACAAAAAATGTTTAATGATTGCTTTCTTATCAGCTTCATATTGTTTGATATCTTCCATATGCTGGAAATTTATGATAAAACTAGCTCTACCCTTCTCAAGATCTATATTTCCTTTAGAATTTCTATTTTCCTTTTTTCATCTGTTATATTTTTGCTCACAATTTAGGTATCTATTTGGGCAAGGAACTTATTAATTCCTTAGGTGTTAACTTCTCCTGTGAAAATGGGAATATTAATATTGAAGGTATGAACCTCATGTCTTAATATTGAATTGTTCATACCTTCAGTAGTTGATTTGACTTGATTGTCTCCACGTAGTCTTCCTTGCTTACGTCACTCTCGATGTCTCTCTTCAGTGTCGACGTTCCTCTGCCTCGTCGCTCATTAGCCTCGTCGTCTTTCGTCTTGAACATGCCTTGAAGGTTGTAGTTGCTCCGTAGTCGATCGCCTTGAAGACCTACTCTTGGTTGTGGTCGGTTTTGCACCGCGTGGTTGTGGTGTGCACTATCTCCAGTCTCTTCGGTTCGTCCCTCGCTGTCCACCACTGTTACTGACGGTTGCAGTAATCTCCTAGAATTAGCCAATTTTCATTCTTCTTTAGGCCCCATGCCTAGTCCTTCACTCAAAGCTTGAGGGGTGAATTAAATGAGGTTGAATTTTTATCTTTATTCTACTACTTGGTTTTGTTAGCTCCACCCAGAGAGTCCCATCTTCGTTCTAACTTCCCTATTTCATTCATCCAATATCCTTTTACTTCTCAAACAAGTGCCACTCCTTAAGGGCGTGACTTTACCTCCCTGCGCCAATAATTTTTCTCCTCCTCCACCTTTTTCTCCAATCAGAGAGGCTGTTATACTGTTTCAAACGATATTATTACGTAGGCATTATGTCGCAACGGAAATGGCTTATACGCTTACAATTTTTGCTACATCAGCATTGTTTACAAACACCAGATGGCAACTCTGCCATTCTTCAATTCAGCAACTATGCACCCGCAGTCAGCCATTGTATCATAACAGCATTAGCATACGTCTCCACCTACCACTCTTTCTACTCAAATGTCTACGTCTATCTACCGGCCTCTTACACCAATATTTAAACTCTTAAGTTTATGAACTAAGTCAACATTATTTTCTATGTTTGAATTGGAAATTGTGCCAACCAACGGACTGAGTAAAGAAACTAGCTATTTTTATCAATTATATGAGAAGGATTTCACTGAGCCAATAATTGAGCTTATAGGGTTTCCAGGCCTGTGTATTTTTACAAGACCATACATATAAGGGAGAGAAGGCGTAATGGTCGAAAAACGTTTGATTAAATCATCTTTTCCCTGTAACACGGATTTCATTATCTTATTAAAATGGCTATTCACTTTATTGAGAGGATTCGTGTGAAGTTTAGTGTAAGTAAAATCATTGGACAGAAGATCACTCATATTGGCCAAATAGTCATCCCAGTTTAGAATAACTACAGCATTTGCTTTATCTCCTCTAGAAATATGTAAATACTGATCCAATTCAAAAATCCCATTTTTTTTCTTATATCTATTTGTTACATTTTCTCGATGTATATTGGACCTTTCCCAGTTTATTTTCAAACCTCTTATATACCGTGTGTAACTTTTTCTTTTGTATTCCCCTGAAGATGTGAAATATCACGAACGCGCTTGGGAATTTAAAGTTTCTTTTTCCGGTTTCCTTGTGGTTATCAGCAATTTATTAAATCACGTTGTTTTGTGATCTTTTTACATATACAGTATATATATATATATATATATAACTATAAAGTAATGTCATAACACATTCGTAAAGATTCAACAAAAACCCACTGTGTTGGATAAGAAGAAATGAAATAAAAGAATTCCATATATTTCGATCACGGACTATGATCCTCTTCAGTGGAATACAGAAAGGTAGAGCAAAAGGCATGTCTTATATACAATAAAAATAAGGGACAAGGGTAGGACTCAGGTAGCGTCTAGTGCTTTGCGGGGCAGGTCACCCGCTTTCACCAACGATGGTAACAATTTGTTGACTGCCCAGGTGGTAATGCAGTCAGGTGACCACTGCCCATATGATATATTAAAATTTGGAAATTTTTTAATCAAGGATGATTCTATTATTTTTCTATTTAAAACTGCATTTTGAATTAAATATAATCTTTGCCTCATTCCAATCCATATGATGGCCTTCCTTGTCTACATGTTGGAAGACAGCGGAATTATGTTGTGCGTATTTAATTGAATTTTTATGTTCTTGCATCCTAGTATATAAATCTCTACCTGTTTGTCCCCAATATACATTGTTACAATCAGAGCAAGGGAGTTTATACACACCTTGATGTATTTCTTCTCTAGGTCTTTGATGTACATTGACTATTTTCTTAAACAAATTATTGGGATAACTAAAAACAATTTTAATATCTTCCTGTGGAAGAAATTGAGAAATGTCATTTAAGGACCTATTATAAGGCAATTTAATACAGTTTTTGTCCCAACTGAAGTTCTTACTGGAATGGGAAGTGGATCCAAAGTAACTAGTTTTGGCTTTACTTAGGGCTCTATTTAGAAACCAATCAGGATACCCTATTCTTTTTAATTGATTCCTGATGGTTGTTATCTCCATATCCAAATAATGTGGACTACATAATCTAAGTGCCCTCAGGAAAAGACCTGAGGCAACACTATATTTAATTTTATCAGGATGGTGACTGAAAAAGTGCACATAACTCCCCGTATGTGTGGGCTTTCTGTACACTGTGAAGGACAATTGGTCCTGATGCCGTATTAATAGGATATCTAAAAATGGTAGTCTATTATCCACCTCCCATTCAACTTTGAATTTAATATTAGTGGCTAAGTTGTTTAGTTGTTCAAAGAAAGCATCAAAAGATCCCCATTCGTCATCCCAAATCGTAAAGATGTCGTCCACATACCTATACCAAAACATTCCTTGTGGCTTAATGTCTTGTAAAAGCACTGTCTCGAAATACTCCATATATAGGTTAGCTAACACTGATGTTTAACACTTATTCTAGATGCTTTTTCCAGAGCAACCTGAGCTAAAATCCTACATCAGGGAATTCCTACTCGAACGCATTAAGCTTGCTTCTTTGGAGTGTGATGAGATTTATTACCAAGTAAGGGTTGCTACGAGGAATCTCAAGTTTTTGTGCCCAAATGTCCACACCTATAAACTTTTAGCTCAGGTTGCTCTGGAAAAAGCATCTTGAGTTGTATGTCCTGATGTTTAACACTTATTCTAGATGCTTTTTCCAGAGCAACCTGAGCTAAAAGCCTACATCAGGGAATTCCTACTCGAACGCATTAAGCTTGCTTCTTTGGAGTGTGATGAGATTTATTACCAAGTAAGGGTTGCTACGAGGAATCTCAAGTTTTTGTGCCCAAATGTCCACACCTATAAACTTTTAGCTCAGGTTGCTCTGGAAAAAGCATCTAGAATAAGTGTTAAACATCAGGACATACAACTCAAGAAGTTAGAAAGATTGTGTAAAAACAGTGTGTGGTCTAAATTCTCTGTGATAGAAAATGTAGTCAATCTATCAGATGTTACTTTTACGCGCCATGAACTAGAGGTGTTAGGCTTAGGTGTCAATTTTGCCTTGATGCCTACAAAACATCATTCCCTAGACCATATTGTGGAATTTGATAGGTATTTAGCGTCCAATAAGTATGATAAAGAACTTTTGTGTCTCAAAGGGATTCTATTACAAGGCATAGTGGATTGTTTTAAGGATGAATGTGGTTTGCCTAAGCGTTATAAGTTAGCAGTAGAGAGTTTCACGAATCGTAAAGATGTCGTCATTTCCCGTGCTGATAAGGGAGGGAAAATAGTTATTCTCAATCAGTTAGAATATGAAAGCAAAGCCTTTGATCTTTTAAATGATATCAGGACTTATGAAAAACTAACTAAAAACCCTCTCAAAAGTACTGCCTCGGAATTCAATAGAAGAGCACGCAATATCGTGGGAAAAGAGTTTTTTAATAATAATTTATTAGTCATAAACCCACAACTACCTAATTTCTATGGACTCCCAAAAATTCATAAAGAAAGTGTTCCCCTAAGACCCATCATTTCAAATAGAAATTCTTGTACGAGTAAGACATCAAAATGGCTCACGAACATTTTATCACAATTTGTAGGGTGCTTTTCCGACTCGCATATAAAACATTCAGAAGATTTCATAAGTAAGATCAAGAATCATCATTTATCTGGGCAGAGAAAATTACTAAATCTTGATGTAGTTTCTTTGTTCACCTGCATCAACGTAGCTGAGGTTTTAGCTTTCTTGGAAACAAAATTACAAAATTATCGGGACCAACTACCAATCTCTGTCAGCAAAATCATTAAATTAACGGAATTATGTGCTAACACAAATACTTTCTCATTTAAAGATCAATATTATAAACAGCAGTTCGGATGTTCAATGGGATCTAATCTCTCCCCAGTGTTAGCTAACCTATATATGGAGTATTTCGAGACAGTGCTTTTACAAGACATAAGCCACAAGGAATGTTTTGGTATAGGTATGTGGACGACATCTTTACGATTTGGGATGACGAATGGGGATCTTTTGATGCTTTCTTTGAACAACTAAACAACTTAGCCACTAATATTAAATTCAAAGTTGAATGGGAGGTGGATAATAGACTACCATTTTTAGATATCCTATTAATACGGCATCAGGACCAATTGTCCTTCACAGTGTACAGAAAGCCCACACATACGGGGAGTTATGTGCACTTTTTCAGTCACCATCCTGATAAAATTAAATATAGTGTTGCCTCAGGTCTTTTCCTGAGGGCACTTAGATTATGTAGTCCACATTATTTGGATATGGAGATAACAACCATCAGGAATCAATTAAAAAGAATAGGGTATCCTGATTGGTTTCTAAATAGAGCCCTAAGTAAAGCCAAAACTAGTTACTTTGGATCCACTTCCCATTCCAGTAAGAACTTCAGTTGGGACAAAAACTGTATTAAATTGCCTTATAATAGCTCCTTAAATGACATTTCTCAATTTCTTCCACAGGAAGATATTAAAATTGTTTTTAGTTATCCTAATAATTTGTTTAAGAAAATAGTCAATGTACATCAAAGACCTAGAGAAGAAATACATCAAGGTGTGTATAAACTCCCTTGCTCTGATTGTAACAATGTATATTGGGGACAAACAGGTAGAGATTTATATACTAGGATGCAAGAACATAAAAATTCAATTAAATACGCACAACATAATTCCGCTGTCTTCCAACATGTAGACAAGGAAGGCCATCATATGGATTGGAATGAGGCAAAGATTATATTTAATTCAAAATGCAGTTTTAAATAGAAAAATAATAGAATCATCCTTGATTAAAAAATTTCCAAATTTTAATATATCATATGGGCAGTGGTCACCTGACTGCATTACCACCTGGGCAGTCAACAAATTGTTACCATCGTTGGTGAAAGCGGGTGACCTGCCCCGCAAAGCACTAGACGCTACCTGAGTCCTACCCTTGTCCCTTATTTTTATTGTATATAAGACATGCCTTTTGCTCTACCTTTCTGTATTCCACTGAAGAGGATCACAGTCCGTGATCGAAATATATGGAATTCATTTATTTCATTTCTTCTTATCCAACACAGTGGGTTTTTGTTGAATATATATATATATATATATATATATATATATATATATATATATATATATATATATATATATATATATATATATATATATATATATCTGTGTGTGTGTGTGTGTGTGTGTGTGTGTGTGTGTGTGTGTGTGTGTGTGTGTGTGTGTGTGTGTGTGTGTGTGTATTCACTTGGTCTTTGGATCACGTGTTGGACTCGTGATCGACAGCTATTTCCCTCCTGGAAGAGAGCTCAGAGCTCGTAGGTCCGATCTATGGGTAATGCTATGACCTTGCACACACACACACACACCCAACTCCCCGCCCACGAGAGTCAGAGTAACGACCCGAGGCACAGCGATACCGAAATAATTTCGGCCCTGGGCAGGATTCGAACTGGGTGCTGGGAGCATTTCTGCTTCCCAGTTCAGCGCTCTACCAACTATGCCACCGAGTTGTGTGCGTGTGTGCGTGTGTGTGTGTGTGTGTGTGTGTGTGTGTGTGTGTGTGTGTGTGTGTGTGTGTGTGTGTGTGTGTGTGTGTGTGTGTGTGTGTGTGTGTGTGTGTGTGTGTGTGTGTGTGTGTGTGTGTGTGTGTGTGTGTGTGTGTATTCTAAAGGGAATTGACAACATCAAAAGTGACCAAATTCTCACATTGTGTGTGCATTTACCTAGTTGTATTTTACGGGAAGGGGAGCTATGCTCGTGGTGTCCCGTCTTCAGATCTCATTTTATCTAAACTATATTTAAATTCATGTATTGTTTTTGCACACACCACTTTCTCATCTAACTTGTTCCAACTGTCTATTACTCTGTGAGGAAAGCTGTTCTTTTTCAGATCTCTTCTATAGGTGTCTTTTTTTATTTTCTTTCCGTGTCCTCTTGTATTTCTATTATCCCATTTTATCAGATTCTCTCTATCAGTAATTTCTATGCCTTTCATGATTCTTTAAATAGCTATCAAATCTCCTCTCTCTCTTCTTTGCTCTAGTGTCTGTAGTTCAAGTTTTGATAGTCTCTCTTCATATGATAGTTTTGAGAGTGTTGGTGCCAATTTTGTAATTGCTCTTTGTATTCTTTTAAGTTTTTTTATACATTTTTTTGTACTTGGTGACCATATCCTTACTGTATATTCCAATCTCGGTCTTATCAGGGTGATTAGAATTTTCTTCACCATTTCTTCATCCAGGTATGTAAATGCAACTTTGTTCTCATTAAATTATAAGTTTCTCCAAAAATCTTATATATATGTTTCTCAGGTGACATATTATTCATAACAATGACTCCCAGGTCCTTCTCATTTTCTACTTTTTTTTTTTTTTATTCCTTCTTCTCCCAATTTATTTGATCCTGTTATTCTGTTTTTGCTTTTTCCAAATTCCATTATACTACACTTTTTTTGTATTGAACTCCATCTCCCACTTTCTACTTCATTCCCGTACTCTATTTAGATCACTCTGTAGTGATTCACAATCTTCTTCCGTGTTAATTTTTTTCAGTAGTTTTGCATCATCTGCAAAGAAGCTCATATAGCTTTCAATTCCTTCATCCATATCATTAATATATATAGCAAACATTATTGGGGCCAGAACTGTTCCTTGTGGAACACCGCTTATTACTTCATCCCATTTTGAGTGTTTGTCTCTTATCACTACTCTCATTTTTCTTTCTTGCAAAAAGTCTTCCATCCAATTAAGCAGTTTGCCCTGTATTCCTCCTTCAGTTTCTAATTTCTTAGCAACTTCTTATGTGGTACTTTGTCAAAAGCTTTTTTTAGGTCTAGAAATGCACAATCAGCCCATCCATCTCTTTCTTGTATTATATCTATTAGCCTTGAATAGAAACATATTAAATTGGTGACGCATGATCGTCCTTGTCTGAATCCAAATTGTCTTGGATTTAGCACGTTGTTTTTTCTAAATGTTTTACCCATCTACTTTTGACAATTCTTTCACAAATTTTTGCTATTGTACTTGTTAGAGAGACTGGTCTATAGTTGGTAGGGTCTTCTTTATTTCCTCCTTTATATATAGGTACTATATTTGCTTTTTTCCAATCTTCTGGTACTTTTCCTTCTTTCAAGGAACTGTTTATTATGCTATGTATTTTGTCTGCCAGTTCATTCCTGCATTCTTTCAAAATCCAGTTTGCTATTTCATCTGGTCCATGCGATTTTCTGACGTCAAGATTACTCAAGTGTTTCAATATTTAATTCTTTGTTACTTCTATTTCTTTCATGGGGGGGACTTTCTCTTTCCATTCGATCTCTTCAGGTTGTATGTTCTCCCTTGTAAACACTGATTTAAAATGTTTGTTCATAATTTCCGCCATTTCAATTTCCTCTGTGTATTCAACTCCTCCTTGTCTTAATTTCTCCAAATCTTGTTTGTTTTTCAGTTTGTTGTTTACAAATCTGTAAAATAGTTTGGGTTGATCTTTACACTTTTCTATGACATCTTTTTCACATTTTCTCTTTTCCTCTCTGCACGTTTGTACATATTCATTTCTATAACAAGTATATATTTTCCAATTTTCAGGTCTTTTGTCTTTTTTCAATCTGGTCCAAGCTTTGTCTCTTTTGTCTTTTAACTCCCTACAACTTTTGTTGTACCAGCATTTTACATATTCTTTTTCTTGTTTTTGTCTTGGGACATACTTTTTCACTCCTTTTTTATTAATTTTTGTCAAAATATTCCATTTCTCCTCCACTGTTGTTTCTTCTTTGTATATTCCTTCCCAGTTTTCTTTTTGAAAGAATTCTCTTATTTTATCAAAGTGTGTTTTTTCATACATCACTCTTCCTTTTCTATATTGTTCATTTTTTTTTCCTCATTTAGTTCCAGTTCAATCAATATGTGGTCTCTTTTACTTATTGGTGTTTTATATTCAATCTTTTCCACTATTCTAGGTTCAGATGTAATTATTAGGTCTAGTCTCGTTGGTTCTTCTTCATTTCTATACCTTGTGTTCTCCTGTATCCACTGTGTCATTGTATGGTCAGTAATCATCTCAAGTAGAGCGTTTCCCCATGAGCCGTCTCCACCCTTTACTGTCATCTCTTCCCAGCAGATTTCTTTGCAATTAAAGTCGCCCATCATAACTATTCTTCCTCCATCTTCCATTATCTTATTTAATGTTATCTTTGTGTCTTCTAACATACTTTCATGTTCACTCTCTTCCCACGAGGCTGTTTTCGGAGGCACATAATTTATCACAAACTTTCTGCTCTTCTTATCTCTGTCTTCCACTTCGATCATAATCATCTCTACTGTATTCTTTCCATGTGTGACACACCTCACGTTTATATCCTTCTTAGTCAGGAACATAACTCCACCCCCTTGCTTTGTCTCTCTGTTTCTAATCCAATAATTATATGCATCATGTCCTACACTGTTGGGTGGTAGTAGACCTTTTAATTTTGTTTCTACAATTCCCATTATGTCCGGTTCTTTTTCCTTCAGATAATCATTCAGCTCATTCAATCCTGTTATCAACCCATCTATATTTGTGTAAGACACTCTTAGTTTTCTGCCACTTACATTGTGTTCTCTGTTTCCCTTTTTGTTTTTCTCTAGTATGTCGAATTTCCTTACTTTCATATTCACTACTCTCCAATAGAATCTCTTTTTCTGACTCTGTTCTGGTCTCGTTTTTTTCCTTAGCTTCAAGTCTTTTCTTTTTTTCCTCCTCTCTTTCCTCTTTATTCATTTCCCTTTTTATCCATACCTTTTTATATTGTTCACTTGTTGATAGTTTCCCTGTTTTGGATAAGATATTCTCTGCCGTCGTTTGTGACCTGAATTTAATCTTAATTGGTCTGGTCTTATCTGTACTATACTTTCCGAGCCTAAACTTCTCTTCGATTTGTTTAATTATTTCTGGTTCATCTTCCTAAATTAATTCTAGTAAACTGCTTACTTTTTCATTTTCCTCTTTGATTCTTGTGGTTCTATCTGGGTTATGTTTCTCTTCCATTCCTAATATAATTATACTTTTATTTTTATCTGCTAAGTCTCTTACTATATTCTCCTTCTGTCTCATCACTTTAATAACTGAGTCTTCAGTTTGTTCTTTCATTTGTTGTTTGATTATGTCAGTAAATGCAACTTTACTGTTTTCTTTGATTTTTTTCCAACCCTCTTTGTTGTCCTTACTATTCCTCTTTAATTCTTCATTCTCCTCTTTTACTTCTTTTAACTGTCTTTTTGGTTCTTCTATTTCCTTAGTTAAGTTTTCGTTTGCCTTCTCTAGTGCTTCCAATCTTTCAACCCTTTCCGCCAATTTTGACGTTCTACCGAACCTACTCTCCCAATGTTCGGTCATTTTTTCAAGTTTTTCTTCGAGTCTTGCCAGTCGGGGGAGGTTGTTATTCCACCCCCTCATTGAATCCATGGAAATTATTATCCTCACCTTCTATTGTGCTACTCATATCTATGTTTCTAATATTTACATTTTTGTTAGACCTTTCGTCATCACTAAACTGGTCCGGCCCTCTTTTGTTTACATGGCGTCTGCCTGCCTGGACCAAGTCCTCTCCTTCCTCATTTCCTTCCATTTCCTTCAGTTATCCCTCCCCTTCTACTTTTCCTCACTTTCCCACTACACCACGAGCAATTCCCCCCTCCCTGTAAATACAATAGGTACTTTCTTTGCGTTGAAATCCACGAGAATTTAATTTTTTCTTCAGGACGTCAATCTCCGCCGTCCATCCAACGGACGTGTGTGTGTGTGTGTGTGTGTGTGTGTGTGTGTGTGTGTGTGTGTGTGTGTGTGTGTGTGTGTGTGTGTGTGTGTGTGTGTGTGTGTGTGTGTGCATTCTAAAGGGAATTGACAACATCAAAAGTGACAAAATTTTCACATTGTGTGTGTGTGTGTGTGTGTGTGTGTGTGTGTGTGTGTGTGTGTGTGTGTGTGTGTGTGTGTGTGTATTCTAAAGGGAATTGACAACCCCAAAAGTGACAAAATTTTCGCATTGAATGAGAATCAGACAAGAAACAATTGTCTCAAACTGTATCGGAAATAGATTCAATTTGGAAGTAGGTAGAAACAACTTTGCCAACCGTGTAGTTAATGAATGGAATAAACTTCCTACAAAGGTAATGCAATGTAGTTTAGTTCGAAGCTTTAAGAATAATTTAGATAAACACCTAAGCAAGATGCTGTAATGATTATGATTTATTTTATATTATTTGTTTTTGTTTTGTTATCATTTGAGATGAGGTGTCTGAGAAGTATGGTGGGGGTTACTAGGCTGGATAGAGTGAGAAATGAGGAGGTGAGGAGGAGAACAGGGGTGGAAAAGGAGCTGGGAGATAGGGTTGATGAAAGAATATTAGGATGGTTTGGACACATGGAAAGAATGAGTGAAGAAAGACTAGTAAAAGTGGTATGGAAGGCAGATGTGGAGGGAGTGAACATGAGGGGACGTCCTAGGATGAGGTGGATGGATGGGGTGAAGGGGGCTTTGGGGAAGAGGGGAATGTCTGTTGAGGAAGGAAGGGAGAGGACGGAAGACAGAGGTGAGTGGAGAATGGTTGTATATGGATGATGATGTGATTGCATGAGGAGGAATGGGCGGGGGGATGGTGGGTGGGGTATTATGTGTGAGTAAATTTTGACGCAGCCCGAAGGGATTTCTCCCCGTCCTCTCCTTATATGCAAGGGGGGACGGAGAGGGGGGGGGTCGCCGATTAAATGAAGCGGCCTTGCTGTGGATGTGCTGTGTCTTGCGACACTGCTTCTGACCCAGGGCGGTGGGCAAGGTGCAGGGATGACCCGTCATCCAGGAGGTGCTCAGATGAGAGGGAGGGTGGGAGGGGTGTGGAGTGTATTTAAGGATGAAATGGGTGGGAGTGTTTTTATGCCTTTCCCTTTTTGGCTACCTCCCTTGAAAGGGGGAAAAAGCCTTGGTATATGTATGTATCATTTGTCTGCTTGATTTTCATTTATCATTAGTTATATGTCAATTTATTATTATTTACTATTTACCTGTTTGTTTATTATTGAACTATACCTATGCATTTATTTATTTTATTTGTTATTTACATTATCATAGTTTTTATTTTTATTTTATTACTATTATGATTTTTTCGCATCCGACCTAGATATGGACCAAAAGGTCTCCTGTCGGCATATATATGTACGTATGTATATACATATATATATATATATATGCTAATAAGAACACGGGTACGTATGTTCCCTAATGCAAAAAGAATCTAACGAAGCAGAGTGCTTTCGTATATTACATCTTCAGTGCACTGAAGATGTAATATACGAAAGCGCTTTGCTTCGTTAGTTTCTTTATCCAAGTGATCTACTTTGCACACATATTTTGCTTTGCATATATATATATATATATATATATATATATATATATATATATATATATGTGTATATATATATACATATATATATATATATATATACATATACATATTTATATATATATATATATGTATATGTATATATATACATATATATATACATATATATATATACATATATATATATATACATATATATATATACATATATATATATATGTATAAATGTGTGTGTGTGTGTGTGTGTGTGTGTGTGTGTGTGTGTGTGTGTGTGTGTGTGTGTGTGTGTGTGTGTGTGTGTGTGTGTGTGTGTGTGTGTGTGTGTGTGTGTGTGTGTGTGTGTGTGTGTGTGTGTGTGTGTGTGTGTGTGTGTGTGTGTGTGTGTGTGTGTGTGTGTGTGTGTGTGTGTGTGTGTGTGTGTGTAGCCAGGTAGTATATTCTCTTGTAGACATACGAGTTTGAAGGCTAAAGAGGATTCACTCGATTATTTTTTTGCATGTAGCTTCAATAAAACGCACAAACTTTTCTATCTTCAGATTTGACGTATCTTTATAATTCTCCGATTGTTGCCGACGTTTCAGAACTTCCTGATTTATCTTCTGGGCGATGTGATGTGCAGGGTCTTTTGGATATCTTATTTATACTTGGACCTGAGATCATAGGGTTCTCTGCAGGAAGGTGTCTCCCCTGATTGGCTGCCTTGGGCCAATAGGGGATACGGGTTACAGGAGGTCTGTGAGACGTTTCCCAGCGTTTGTAGTGGTTCTGTCTGTGTTCAGTCTCTTCATGGATGGCAAGACGCGCAGGTCTTCGATTTAGATGTTGATGTTAGGATGGTTATTTGGTATGTTTATGGCTTCCAGAAACAGTAGCCTTCGGGGATTCGATTCTCTGTTTATGATTGTTGTATTGTTGTCTAGGTCTTTTCTTGTTAATGTTTTGTTGTGGGAAGAGGTATAGTGTGACTTGATTGATCTGTTGGACAAGTGGCATGTTAGGCGTCATGTTAGTTGTGTTGTTGTCATACGAATGTTGGTGTGAGATCCACATGCCTCACTATTGTATTTGTATATGTACACAACGTGATCTTGTAATGATATTTTTGTAATGGTGGGTTGGTTACGGATAATATGTTGGGCTATTTTTTTAGTATTGTAATAGATGATGAGTTCGATTTATTTTTCGGAGTCTGTTATCTGTATGTTCTTGTTTATGATTTCTTTCAGTATCTTTTCACCTGTTTTGTACTCTGTTGACATATGACTCTTGTAGCATAACTTGATGATTTATTTATTTATTTATTTATTTATTTATTATTATTATTATTATTTTTTTTTTTAGGTGTCGAGTTATCTTCTTTTGTGTACCATTTGTCTAGGATCTTCTTTGTAATGTGTGTTACATCTGAATTTGTGTATCCGTTGTTAACCAGGACCTGAGTTAGTCTTTCCAGTTCCTGGTGTGTATTTCTCCATGTGGAGCAGTGTGAAAGGGCCCTCCTGACATATGCGCCGATGATGGAGTATAAGTAACGGGAAGGACACTCATTCCTTCCATTCAGACAGAGTCCAGGGTTTGTTGGTTTTGTGTAAGCCGTTGTTAGGAAGCCTGTCTGCTGTGCTATGACGAGAACGTCAAGGACAGGGAGGTGTCAATTGTTAGCTTCTTCGTTGGTGAG
>NC_134818.1:42946904-42956904 GCF_046742065.1 Oratosquilla oratoria
ACTACGATTCTTTCCTGGAACTCCACATTTCCCAACCACTCCATCAATTGGACCATTTCCCACCCTAGCATTAAGGTCTCCCAGTACTATTACATTGACATTTCTTCCCAAATCCTTTATGCACTCATTTAGATCTATCCAAAAGGCCTCCCTTTCTTCTACACTCTTCTCACTGCCAGGCCCATATGCACTTACAAAGACCCACATCTCCTTTCCCAGTTTCACCTTCATCCACATTATCCTTGAGGAAACCTCCTTCCACTCCACTACCCGTTTACCTATCTCTTCACTTACTAGAATACCCACCCCTTCCCTCCCTCGCCCTCTCTTCACTCCTGATAACCTCCCACTTACACTCCCAAGCTTACACTCACCCTTCCCTTTCAACTTAGTTTCACTCAAAGCCAACACATCCATCTTTCTTCTCACAAACATACTACCTATCTCTTCCCTTTTACTCTCATCTGTACCACATCCACGCACATTAAAAGACCCAAACTTTAGGGTGCTGGTCCGAGGCTTTCCAGCCCCTCATATGCCTTCATAACAAAAAAAAAAAAAAAAGGCTCAAACATAATATATCTTTTTTCGATATTATGTGAAAGGGTGTAGTGATAGGCGTTGATGGATGCCAACTGTTGTAATAAGAGTACATTAAGACTGATGACACAAATACTGATTTTTTTTTTCCGTATCTCAGATTCTTCTTCAGGGTGAGAAGAACTATAGCTATGTATCTTGAAGGGATGCTGTACATGATAATGTCTACAGACTGACCTGTACTGCTTATAAAATGATGTTATAGGGATATGTAGGATAGATCATCGGAAGTCCTTGGGTAAGGTCACTGGGAGAAGTTGTGGAAGTCAATGGGAGTTCTTTAGTGAGGTAATCGGGAAAAGTAGGATGAATCAATGGGTGAGGTCACTGGTAGAAGTACGAGAGGGTAAGGTTACTGAGGAAAGTGGTAGGGGTCAATTAGATTCCCTGGGGGAGGTCAGTGGATTAGTGTTGGAAGCTCTGGCTTGACTTCTGGTGCATGATTCAGTGGGCTGGCGTTGTTGTTGTAGGGCACTGAGCTCAGGAGGACGTTTTGGCGCAAGGTGCTCCTGGAAGCTCTAACGGGCGCTGTATTCCAGTGGGGGCTCAGGGGCATCTCGTTCTTGGTGGTGTTGGAGGCGGCGGCCTGAAAAGAGGGTAAAATCTGCAGCTTGCTGCATATTGATGGTGGAATGCTGGGAAGTTATGGCTAAAACTTCCGTAATCTGCCGTCTTTTATTTTATTTATTTATTTTTCTCTGTGGATTTTTTTTTTTCTAATGTGCTCAGAGATGGCTTCAGGTCGTGGTGGTAAATGATATGTTGGAAGATAGATCACTGGTTTCGATATGTTGGAGGTTCTACCGATGTAAGAATTGGAGCCGTCACAGCGGCCCTCCTGGCATGAAAACTTATATATTACATTGGAAGAGGCCTCCATCGGGATCTTGGGTATTGTGTTATTCCTCAGTATTAAGGACTTGGTCAGGTTTGGCTTGCTGAAAATCATGATGTTGATGGAAGTGTCTGTGTCATTGGGACAACTCCCGTCTGGCCTTCACCCATGAAAGCAGTGCAGAGGGACGTCTTCCCTTCCTCGATCTGGATATTACTAAAGATGTAAATGGTTTCAAAACTAAAGTGTTCACCAAAGATACCTACATTAGCCGCCGCTACTTACAAAAGATCCGTAGCTGCAGCATACATCAACAGAGCTCTGATCCACTGTAATGAAGGCTGTGTTTATAGTATCCCTTGCAAAACTTTAATTATATTGGACAAACAGGCAAGGATTTAAAATTGAGAATAAATCAACATAAATATAACATCAGAACAGAGCAAGCTTTAAGTGGGTTGTTTGTGCATTTATGGGATTTTAATTAATGGATTGATTGGGATAACACGAAGAAAATCGTCTTAAGTAAGGACATTAAGGAGAGAAATATCATAGAATAATGTTATATTAAAGCTTTATTGAAGAACAACATGAATATGAGTATGGGAATGTATAAATTAGATAACTTTATAACATACAAAATTGTTGACAGTAGCCGGCTCAAATGTCCGGCAGTGCTGAGAGAGTGAGGTCACTATGGACCTGGCCTAATTCCCCCCCTCGTGTGTTTCTTTTGTATATATATTGTCACTGTTTCCTTACCCTGTACCTCAGAAAATGTCTTAAATAGACGAATACATTTTATCACCTTTCATTTTACTTTCCAAGTTGTTTTATTACACACACACACACGCGCGCGCGCGCGCGCGCGAATATAAATGAAGAGCATGCCCACAGAAGATCTTTTGGTCCATAATTAGGTCGGATGCGAAAAAAAAAACTAATAAATAAACAAATATATAAAAAAGTAAATAAATTAATAAAATAAATAATAATATAATGATACATAATAAACAAGCAGAAACTTAACAATAATCTATAGTAAATAACACAAATAAACAACAAAAAATTAACAGATAGTAATAATTAAATAGATTTAATGAATAAAAAAAAAAAAATGGCAGGCATTATAGCTTATATTTTAGTTATTTATCTAAATGAATGTTAAAACTTCGAACTGTATTACATTGCACTGCCTCTGCAGTAGATTTATTACATTAATTTACTACACGGTTGACGAAATTGTTTCTATCCATTTCCAAATTAGATTTACTCCCTGACAGTTTGAAAACATTATTTCTTATGTAATTCGCATTCAGTGTGAAAATTTCGTCACTTTTGATGTCAATTCCCTTTGGAATCTTAAAGACCTGTATCAAATTACACCTGAGTCTACGATTTTTAGGGAAAATCGATTCATATGTTTAGGTGATTTTCGTATAATTTGTTTCTGATATTTGAAATCAGTTTTGTGACTCGCCGTTGTACTTTTTCCAATCTGTCAATGTCTTTAATCAGATTCAGTGACCATACGGATACAGCATATTCCAAATGTAGACGAACGAACGATTTATATAATCTGTTAATGACAGATGGATTTTTAAAATCAAAAGATTGTGCAATCAGTCCTTGAATCTCATCTGCCTCCTCTGAAGCGGAAATATAGTGCTTAAATTATTTGAGATCATCACTGATAATTGCACCGAGATCCCACTCACTATCCACTTTAGTTAACGACTTTCCAGATAACTTGTAATCGTACTTCTTGTTATTTCTACTTATGTGCATAACCTTATAATTACTTGTGTTAAAGTTCATTAGGAACTTTTCAGACCATTGCTGTGATATATCTAAATTTTCTTGAATATCTAATTGTTTTATGTGATCATTCCGCGCATTTTTATATCATCGGCAAATTTGGAGACAATAGATTTCAGTCCATGGTCTATACAATTCATAATTACTATAAATAGAAGTAGCCCAAGAACGGAACCCTGAGGAGCGCCACTCGTAATATTTTTTAATTTAGAAGTTTCGCCATTTACAATCGTTTAACCAATTACTAATCTAGCTTAATAGGCTACCACTTATTTCGTGCGAAGCTAATTTACCAAGTAGTCTTTCGTGCGGGACGGTATCAAAAGTTTTTGCAAAAACCAGATATGTTAAATTTATATATATTTTTGTCATAATTTAAATGACTACGTTGTAGAATTCGAGTAAGTTAGTCACACGGGAACGTTTCCGTCTGAATCTACGCTAGCTCCCATTTATTTAACATGTACTTTCTAAATGGTGTTTGATAGCATTTCTGAAGATAATTTCCATAATTTTTCCTGCGATTGAAGTTAAGTTTATAGGCCTGTAGTTCATTGGCTTCTTTTTGTCACCCTTTTTGAATTTGGGGGTAACGTTAGCTAACTTCCATTCTCTTGGGACATTTCCTGATATGATTAATATTTTTAGAGTAATTTCTAACGGAATAACAATCTCGTTTCTTATTTCTTTCAAGATTCATGGATGCCAACAGTCAGGCCCTGGTGTTTTATTAACCACCTCGGTACGATGACGCCTACGTAGGTGTCATGAGGCGCGAGTGGGTACACGAGGATGTCGATGTCGGCGTCTTGATTATATATATATATATATATATATATATACATATATACATATATATATATATATATATAAATGAGTTACCCCTGGATTCTCTGAACTGGTTTGATAACACTTTCTGTGTTTATCATTACTCAGAGTAAATGAGAACGAGTAATACAGCAGTGACTTTATATTTTATAATGCGAGTAGTGTGATACAAATTACATATGGCAGCCGATACTGCTATATGTAATCTGAATCGTACTGAAGTGGTTAACTTTGAGTTTTTCTATACATCTTTTGTTTTGTTTTCTTTTGTTATATATACAGTAGTGAGCAAGTTTCCCCTCGACATATAACAGGCTTCACCTAGGACTTCAGTGTGAGATGTTTCGTTTACAAATACTGAGCTAATTGTTTAAAATATCACACATTCCTTCATTCGAATGTACAAGTTGACTGTCAGCAGATAATAGTGGGCCAATGTGATTCCTATTAACCTTCTTGTCTCTGATGTAACCATAAAATTCTTTGGGCTTCTCTTTGGATTTATCATCGGTATTCATTTCGACAGGAGGTGCCAAGATAAGAGGGAGGTAGGAGGGCGGAGGGAAGTGGAATATATAGGAAATGGAATGGGTGGGAGTGGTTTCTATGCCTTTTTCTTTTTGGCTACCCCCCGTGTAGGGGAAAAAAGCCTTTGGTATATGTATGTATGTATTCATTTCGAATTGTCGGTTTTTTTTTCTGTATTATCACATAACTTTGATAGTCGTGAGGAGCACCAGAACACTTGTACATTTTTATTAGACAGTCTTTTTAGCAATATATATATATATATATATATATATATATATATATACACATTTATATATATATATATTTCTATATATATATATACATGTATATATATATATATATATATATATATATATATACAGGTATATATATATATATGTGTGTATGTATATGTATATATATATATTTTATTTATTTATTTTTTATTTATTTGTCAAGTCATTTTGGACGAATCTAATTTGGAGGTCGCTCTCCTTAAAAGGGATGTAAGTACAAATAATTTTAGTAAGTGTATTTTGAGATAGGGTCTATACGGGGCGCCCCTACGGACCAGAACCACACACTTTGTCTGTGATAGAGGAAAACTCTGTTCATAGAGAAATGATGACACTTTTATACTACGACTGTCCCTCCGTTATGCTGTCCCCCAACCCCTTATTACTGCCTTGTACCATTTCTCTGAATATTCATTTCCTTTTCTCGCCTACCCTGTGGTGGGTGAAGAGAATACTACCACCAAGTCAATCCACTTGAGTCGTAAGAGAAGACAAAAAACAGGTAGGGGGATGGGATTAGGATTCCTGCTACCTGTATCCCCAAAGGGGACATTTCTATAAAAAAAAAAAAAAAAAAAAAAAAAAAAAAAAAAAAAAAAAAAAAAAAAAAAAAAAAAAAAAAAAAAAAAAAAAAAAAAAAAAAAAAAAAAAAAAAGGAATAGGAAGGTCTGGGAGTTTTCCAACCAGTACCCTAAGGTTTGAGTCTCTTAATGTGCGTGGATATGGTACAGATGAGAGTAAAAGGGAAGAGATAGGCAGTATGTTTGCGAGAAGAAAGATGGATGTGCTGGCTTTAAGTGAAACCAAAATGAAAGGGAAGGGCGAGTGTGAGTTTGGGAGTGTAGCTTCGGAGGTTCTCGAGAGTGACGAGGGAACGTAGGAGAGAAGGGGTGGGTATACTAGTAAGTGAAAACATAAGCAAGCGTGTAGTGGAGTGGAAGGAGGTTTCATCAAGGTTGATGTGGATGAAGGTGAAGCTGGGAAGGGAGATGTGGGTTTTTGTAAGTGCGTATGGGCCTGGTAGTGAGAAGAGCGTAGAGGAGAGGGAGGCTTTTTGGGTAGATATAAATGAGTGCATAGAGGGATTAGGGAGAAATGTCAATCTAGTTGTATTGAGAGACCTTAATGCTAGGGTAGGAAACGAACCAATAGACGGAGTGATTGGGAAGTATGTAGTTCCAGGTAAAAATCGTAATGGAGAATTGATGGTGTAGATATATCTTGAAAGAGAGTTGATGATAGCAAATACAGTGTTTAGGAAGAAAGTCAAGCATAAGTACACATGGGAGAGGGTGGTGGATGGAAAGGTGGTAGATAGAGCGTTAATGGACTATATAGTGGTGACCAGGAGTATGGTAGGAAGAGCTAAGGATGTACATGTTCTAAGGGGAGAGAGTGGGGGAATATCAGGTCATTTTCTGGTGAAAGGTAAATTGAGAGTAGAGAATAGTGAATAGTGGATAGTGAAAAAGATATCGGCGTAATTATCAGTAACGACCTCAAATCATCCAAGCAGTGTATTTCAGCCTCTGAAAAAGCAAATAAGATTCTAGAACTGATTGCGCGATCTTTTGCTTTCAAAAGTCCATCACTCATTAACAAGCTATATAAATCGTTAGTTCGTCCACATTTGGAATATGCTGTTTCCGTATGGTTACCGAATCTCATTAAAGACATTGACAGACTGGAAAAAGTACAACGGCGAGCCACAAAACTGATTCCATATATCAAAAATAAATCATACGAAAATCGACTAAAACATATGAATCTGCTTTCCCTAAACAAGCGTAGACTCAGAGGTAACTTGATACAGGTCTTTAAGATTTTAAAGGGAATTGACAACATCAAAAGTGACAAAATTTTCACATTGAATGAGAATCCGACAAGAAACAATGGTCTCAAACTGTCTGGAAATAGATTCAATTTGGAAGTAGGTAGAAACAACTTTGCCAACCGTGTAGTTAATGAATGGAATAAACTTCCTGCACAGGTAGTGCAATGTAGTTCAGTTCGAAGCTTTAAGAATCATTTGGATAAACAACTAAGCAAGATGCTGTAATGATTATAATTTATTTTATATTATTTGTTTTTGTTTTGTTATCATTTGTCTGTCTGATTTTTATTTGTTATTAGGTATATGTCAATTTATTATTATTTACTATTTACCTGTTTGTTTATTGTTTAACTATACCTATGCATTTATTTATGTATTTTATTTGTTATTTACATTATTATAGTTTTTATTTATTATTTTATTATTATTATGATTTTTTCGCATCCGACCAAGATATGGACCAAAAGGTCTCCTGTCGGCATGCTGCCTTTGTAATCCTTTGTAATAGGTGGAGAAGGAGGAAAAGGGCAGAAGGTAGGGAGGTACTTAGAGTGAACTGCTTAAATAAGAAAGAAAAGGAGAATGAGTATAAGAAGAAGCTGAGAGAGGAATGGAAGATAGTGAAGGATAGAGTAGAACGAGGAGTGGAGGAGGAATGGGGATGGTTCAAGGAGGGAGTCATAAGGTGCGCAAAGATGGTACATGGATTAAGGAGGCAGGAGGAAATAGAAGGAAAGGTAGTGAGTGGTGTGATGAGGAAGCAAAGAAGGGTGTAGAAGAGAAGAAGCAGGCGTTTATAGATTGGCTACAAATTAGGACGAGGGAATCGTATGAGAGGTATAAAGTAAAGAGAAGGGAAGTTAAGCAAAAGATAAAGGAAGCAAAGAGGAGAGCAGATGTGAAATGGGGTAAGAGTATGACAGAAAATTTTGAAAGTAATAAAAAGATGTTTTGGAAAGAAATTAAAAGAGGAAGAGGAGGCGAATCAAGTAGAGAAGAAAAGGTAAAAGGTGCAGATGGAGAGATGATAATGTAGGAGAAGGCAGTGAGAAGAAGGTGAGCAGAGTATTTTAGGGAGTTGCTAAATGTGAAGGAGGATAGGGAGGGAAAGGTAGTTGTAGTGGGAAGCGCTAAGAAAATGAGAGTGATGATTGAGGAAAATGGAAGAGAAATACGGAAAAATGAAGTGAAAGCAGCTGTTAAGATGATGAGAGCAGGCAAAGCACCTGGGTTGGATGAATCTCATACGGAATGTCTGAAAAAAGGAAATATGGTGGACTGGTTGGTGAGATTATTTTATATTTGTTTAAAAGAGGGTAGAGTGCCGGAGGACTGGATGAGTGCTTGTATAGACCCGCTTTACAAGGGAAAGGGGACAAGTGTGAGTGTAGTAGTTTCAGAGGGATCAGCTTGTTGAGTGTAGTTGGGAAGGCTTATGGGAGGATCTTGATTGAGATGATTAGGTTAGGAACAGAGGGAGTAATTGGTGAGTAACAGTGTGGTTTTAGGACAGGTAGGGGTTGTGTAGATCAGCTTTTTGTGGTAAGACAGGTATGTGAGAAAGCTATAAGAAAAGGTAAGGATGTATTTTGGGCTTTTATGGATCTGAAAAAGGTTTAAGACAGGGTAGACAGGAAGGCACTGTGGGAGGTATTACAGATACATGGGATACGAGGAAAGCTGTTAAGAGCAGTCAAGAGTTTTTACGAGAGTAGTAGAGCTTGTTTTAGGAGAGAGTGAATAGCTTGAGGTAAAGGTGGGACTTCGTCAGGGATGTGGTATGTCGCCCTGGCTGTGCAATCTATACATGGATGGGGTGGTGTGAGAGGTGAAGGGAAGGGTAGTGGGTCAGGGGTTGGAGATGGTTAAAGAAAATGGAGAAAAAGTGGCAAATGTGCCAGTTGTTGTTTGCTGACGACGTTATGCTTGTAGCAGAGCTTGTGTTAGGATTAGAAATGGAGAGAGTGAATAGTTTCAGGTAAAGGTGGGACTTCGTCAGGGATGTGTTATGTCGCCATGGCTGTTCAATCTATACATGTATGAGGTAGTACGAGAGCTGAATGCAAGGGTAGCCGGTCAGGGACTGGAGATGGTTAAAGAAAATGGAGAAAAAGTGGGAAATAAGCTAGTTGTTGTTTGTAACAGGATCAGAGGTGGGATTGAGGAAGTGAGTGACAGATTTTGAGAAGGTGTGTGAAAGAAGAAAGCTGAAGATAAATGTGGGTAAAAGTAAGGTGATGAGATGTACAAGGGGAGAGAGTGACAGCAGGCCGAAAGTGGGTATTAAGGGTGAGAGACTGGAGGATGTGGTTTGTTTTAGATAATTGGGTGCGAATGTGGCAGAAAAGAGAGGAGTGGGGGTGGAGGTAGAATGTAGATTGAGAGAAGCGAGTAAATGCCTTGGTAGATTAAAAAGTGTAATAAGAAATAGACATCTGGGAATGGAAGCTAAGAGGAGGTTATATGAAGGAATGATTGTGCCAGCAGCACTGTACCTGGCAGAAACATGGAACATAAGAGAGGAAGAGAGAAGGAGTTTGAATGTGTTTGGGAAGAAATGTCTGAGAAGTATGATAGGGGTTACTTGGCTGGATAGAGTGAGAAATGAGGAGGTGAGGAGGACAAGGGTGGAAAGGGAGCTGGGAGATAGGGTTGATGAAAGAGTATTAGGATGGTTTGGACACATGGAAAGAATGAGTGAAGAAATATTACTAAAAGAGGTGTGGAAGGCAGAGGTGGAAGGAAGTAATCATGTGGGGCCGTCCTAGGATGAGATTGATGGATGGGGTGAAAGGGGCATTACAAAATAGTGGAATGTCTGTTGAGAAAGGACGGGAGAGGACAGAAGACAGGGGTGAATGGAGTAGGGTTGTGTATGGATGATGCATGAGGGGGAGTGAGTGGGGATGGGGGTGAGGAAGTATATATGAGAAACTATTTGACGCACCCCGAAAGGATTTCTTCCCGCCTTCTCCTTTTCTGCATGAGGGGACGGGGAGGGGGCTCGCCGAATTTATGAAACCGCCTTGCTGTGGACTTGATGTGTCTTGCGACACTGCTTCTGACCCAGGGCAGTGGATAGGATGCGGGGATGACCAGTCATCCAAGAGGTATCAAGTTAAGAGGTAGGGAGGAGGGTGGAGGGGAGTGGAATATGAATGGAATGAAATGGGTGGGTGTGGTTTCTATGCCTTTTTCTTTTTGGTTATCCCCGTGTAAGGGGGAAAAAGCCTTTGATATATTTATGTATGTATGTATGTATGTATATATGTATGTATG
>NC_134818.1:42971904-42974404 GCF_046742065.1 Oratosquilla oratoria
GTGAACATAAAACATGTGTATCAAAAAAGCATCAATAAGTAACACAAACGAAAAAACACCAGAACATAAGACAAAGACACAAATGGAGGTGGACCAAATGTTCAAAATGAAGTATAAAGAACAAACGACTAAATTAGAATCAGACAAATAAAAATAAGAACCAAATAAAATCAAAAGTTAAATGGCTGTGAACATAAAACAAGTGTAGCAAAAAAGCATCTATAAGTAACACAAACATAAAAAATATAACATAGTCCAAAGACGCAAATGGAGGTGGACCAAATGTCCACAATGAAGGATGGGGAACATAAGGAGGAAAAGGTCTCAAGAGTAAATGAGTCAATTACAAACAGACAAGTAAAAAAGAGATACGAACAAGATCAAAAGAAAGATAGAACAGAAGAGAGAGAGAGAGAGAAAAAAAAAAGGAGACTAGAACTGAAAAAGGGAAGACAAAAGTCCGGGAAGGGGAGTTGAAAAGGTGTACTGGGAAACCACCTCCGAGAAAGGAGGTCGGACAAAAGCCACTTGGTGAACAAAAAATCAGGTCGTAAAGAAGCAGACAGAAATCGGAAAAACAGAACAAAGGAATTAGACTACATTACTCCTCGTTCCTAGATAGATAAGATTGAGATCAATGCACCTGTTTATGCAGTTGCTCTTAGTTTCCCATGCTTCCAAGAATAGTCTTTTCTTTTTGTTATTTTCTTTGTGTAGAGTTGTCACTCCATCCCAATCAATCCTGTGCTGGTGTTCTGTAGTGTGTTTGCACAGGGCCTATTTCGGATCTTCTCGCCTTACTGCACGTTGGTGTTCTTGTACTCTTGTGGGTAATTTCTATTGTGTTTCTCCTACGTATTCCGTGTCACAATCCGTGAAGCCTATGCGGTTAATTACACCGGCCAGTTGTGTATGTTCTTCAGTGTCTTTGACCTTGGTGAGATTTCGGTTGAAGGTATTGAGGGGTTTATATGCCACTTATACTCCGTTGTCAAGTAAAACTCAGGCAGTAACCTCAGATGCTCCTTTGATATAGGGGATTGTGACTCTGGGTGACATGTGTGGTCTTTGTTTCGGGGTGTCGGGGTGTCGGGGTGTCGTGCCTTTGTTCATTTTCGGATAATTTTGCTGGGATAACCGTTATTCCAGGAGACCTGTAAAAGATGTTTCCTTTCAGCCTTCTTGGATTCCACAAAAGAACAGACTTTGTCTGCTCTGTTCCATAAAGTCCTGATCACACTCCTCTTGTGGCAATCTGGATGGTAGCTATCAAAGTCCAGCAGTCTATCTGTGTGTGTGGGCTTTCTGTAGATGCTTGTACTAAGGGTGTCACCTTCGCGCTTGACGCTGACGTCCAGGAACGGTAGTTGAAAATCTTTCTACAGTTTCAATGTAAATTGAATGGCCGGTTCTATACTGTTGATGTAACTAAAGAATTGTTGTACTTCGCTGCTGTACAAAATGGTGAACACGTCATCGACGTACCTAGTCCACAATTTAAGCGAAGAAGGTGCAGCACTTAGAAATTAAGCCTCTAGTCGTTGCATCACTAAATCAACCACCACAACTGAAACAGGTGATCTCATATGTGTGCCCTTGCGTTGGTGATAGGTATGATCCCTGAAGCGGAAGCATGTAGAGTCTAGGCACAAGGAGACGAGTCCTATGGGTTCTGATAAGGACATTTTCTGATTTGCCAAGAATCCCCGGTTCTCCTCCATGGCTGACTTCAGCGCACTTTTTGCCAATTCTCGTGGGATGGACGCAACCAGGGATTGAACATCGAAGGAAACCAACCCATCTCCTCTCCTTAAGTTAAGTCCTTTGATTCTTTCGATGAAGTCAGTTGAATTCTGTAGCATGTGTGGTGAGTTGGTCACTAGAGTTCTGAAAAATTTAGCCATGTATGAAGTAAGATTGTAAGTCGGTGAATCTCTAAAAGCCACTATGGGTCGAAGGGGAATATTTTCTTTGTGGACTTTTGGTAACCCATAGAACTTAGGGGTGGTGGAATCTCCTGGTCTCATTTTCTTCCACTCGTCTTCATTTATAACCCGTTTTTCTCTGAGTTCTTTCAGCTCTCGTTCGACTTTGGCCTATAATTTTTTGGTGGAGTCTTGAAGTAAGACGGTGTAAGTCTGGGTATCTTGAAGCAAGGCCAGAGCCTTCTGGTCATAGTCTTTCTTGTCCATAACGGTGGTCGACCTCCCTTTGTCGCTAGTTAAAATAACAATTCAGCGATCTCTGCGTAGTTCCGCTAAAACTTTGGTTTCTTCAGTGGTCAGGGAACGGCTGGTCTATTTGGATTTCAATGCTCCTACGATTTTAGTTCTGACTGCCTGTTTGTCCTAAGAAGTGCCTTCCATTTAACTTTTAATTTTGTTCGGTTCTTATTTTTATTTGTCTGATTCTAATTTAGTCGTTTGTTTTTTACACTTCATTTTGGACATTTGGTCCACCTCCATTTGCGTCTTTGTCTTATGTTCTGATGTTTTTTCGT
>NC_134818.1:42976904-42984404 GCF_046742065.1 Oratosquilla oratoria
TCCTCGTTTCCTGTATTGCTGATGATTCAGTCAGCATGACTCGAATTATTAAAGAGGATATGATATAGTGAGGAGCTGGTCAGTTGAAATCGCTGATGATTTAGTCAGCAGGACAGTGAAACTAATTACTGAAGAGGGTGTGATATAGTAAGGGGTTGATGAATTCAAATCGCTGATGATTTAGTCAGCAAGAGAGACTGACGTACTAATTACTGAAGAGGATGTGATGTAGTGAGGAGCTGGTCAGTTCAAGTCGTTGATGATTTAGTCAGGAGAAGAGGAAAATTCAGTATTTTTAGAACAAAGATTAAACTTTATAGCGAGTACAAAATAAAGCAGATGAATTTTCGAACTTAAAATGCTTTGGTTTGTTCTTTTATTTTTGTTTGTTGTTGTAGTTAGATAAATGGTCTTTTTCCAAATCCGGCAGTTTAAATATAAAATTGTATATGTGGGGCTATCATGTCCAACTAGAAACTTTTGTGTGTATCTTAAAAATTCCTTGATTACCACAACAGCTAATTTAAAGAAAATCAAAAAGAAAGAAAAGGGAATAATCATAATTCTTAATAATGTTGAATATTCAAAGTTAAATGATCTATACTAAAATGTCCTCCGTGCACAAGGGGGCCACTGCAATCACTGCTGCCTAGTGAGATGGGTTAACTTTATCAAAAGATGCCGTCAATTACTAAAATATTGAAGAAAAATATTAACTGATTAATTTGATTAACAAATTTCATTAGTTCGGGTTGGTGACAATTCAATAATAGACACCAGCTAGTGAATACCTGTGAAATTTATATCTCCGAATAGTGTTAAGTGATTGTGTTGTGTTTTTGTAATTGTATACGTATAGCGTTATACAGTTACAGATATAAGATAAAGTGTAGTGTTCTATTTAAATTCAAAACAGTATTCTGTTGCTGTACTCCAAAGGTAGGAGAAATAGTATAAGGTAAGAAGAGTAAGCTTCGTGTATCTAGTTTATTAGAGACCGCTTTTTTTTCTCTCTCTTTCCCGTTTGTATTGCTAAATGAGGAGCGAAATGGCTTGTGAAGGTTGTGTGAACTTGGAGGACCGTCTCAGGATGTGTGAGGAGGAAATTCATCTTCTCAGGAGTACGCTCTGTGAGAAGAGCGAACTCTCCCCACAACCCAAAGAGCGCTCCACTTCTTCCCCTTCTGTCACTGCCGTGAGCGAGTGGCGCTCCGTGGGGTCCGTTTGTCGAGCAACCGCTGGTTCTAGCCAATAGTTTTGCTCTACTGGAGGATGAAGTGGCTGAAAACCAGGAGTTCTTGGTGGTGGGGGACTCCATGGTGCGAGGCTATGACGACATCCTGCAGCGGAAGACTAAGCGACGCTGCAAGCTTGTATGTCAACCGGGCCGTGGGATTGCCAATTGTACCCAGTCCATCAGGGAGCAAGGACGAACGAACACGGTTACGATTGTTCATACGGGAAGTAACGATGTAGGTAGGGTGAGATCAGAGGAGTTTGTTCGGAATTACAAGCTCCTCCTTCAGGAGATGAAGGAACGCGGGAGCCGTCACGTAGTCTGTGGGATCCTCCCGAAGATCTACGCAGGCTCGTATTGGAACAGTAGAGCCATAGGGATCAATGATAGGATATCGCAGTTGTGCACACAATTGGGATACCACTTTCTTGATCCTTGGCATCTCTTTTCAAGGCGTCATGACCTTTACGCTTCTGATGGGATCCACCTTACCCGCAGAGGCAAAGATGTTCTTACAGACCTCATTGTGGGAGTTTGTAATGAACTAGCTCCTTTTTTAGGGTAGAAGCCCAAAGGGAAGGGGAAATAGATTGTACTTGGGAAAACAGTGTAGAGTATAGCATTAATGTAGAACAATATGCCAGTATAGGACAAAATAAAATTTTAGGATATAATGTCGGTAGAGAACGAAATGTTACATTAGGATGTAATGTCAAAGGACAAAATGTCACGATGGGATGTAATGACAGTGGAGGACAAAAGATCATGATGGGATGTAATGATAGTGGAGGACAAAATATCACGATAGGATGTAATGATACTGGAGGAGAAAATATCACGGTAGGATATATTGTCAGTGGAGGACAAGATATAATTTTAGTAAGGGATGCCGGACAGACTGTCAATGAAGGCCAAAATATCACGATGGGATGTAATGACAGTGGAAGACAAAAGATCACGATGGGATGTAATTTTAGTGGAGGAAAAATATCACAGTAGGATATAATATCACTGGAGGACAAAATATAATTTTAGGAAGGGATGCCGAACTTAACGCCAATGAACCACGGGAGGCCGGTGTGAATCACGGTGACGTAGGGGGACAAAGTGTACAAAAGAGATCGGATGACCGTGATCGACCAGATGTCCGTGATGGGGGAAATGTTAATTTTAATGGGAGAAATGTTAATGAGGCATTGAATGTCAATGAAGGACCAAATAATAATATAGAGCAAGATATAAATAAAAAAACAAAATGATAATGTAAGACATGATATTGAAACTCAAAATGTGCAAAAAAAAAAAAAAAAAAATAATAATAATCATGAGTTTCTTAAAACCATGTACTTTAATGCTCGTAGTATTAGGAACAAATTTCAAGAAATACAGGCGTATGTCAAAAGCGAAAATCTTGATATGATAGGAATAACCGAGAAATGGTTAAATAGTACAGAGTTCGAAGCTGAATTTAATATTGAGGGATTTAAACACTTTCATCAGGATAGAAACCACAAGAAAGGTGGGGGTGTTCTGTTGTACGTTAAAAACAATGTTCATGCTTGTGTTTTAGAGAAAGTGAAACAAGATACATATGATAGTTTGTGGGTTGAGTTAACCTAAACAAATGAAAAAAAAAATAATGTAGGTGTAATATATAGGCCAAAGACATTATCATTAGCAGAAAACAAACTGTTATTTCAAGAACTGTCTAGTTTCCCCAACCGAGATTTATTGATAATGGGTGATTTCAATTTTACTGACATTGATTGGATGACCCTTGAACATGGCCATATAGGTAGTCGCTTGCTTGATTTTTTTGGTGACAATTACTTAATTCAGCATGTAAAAGAGCCCACAAGATATGGAAACTTACTCGATCTATTGATTACTAGCAACGAAAGCATAGTAACTGATGTAGAAGTCGGTTAAACTGTTGCAAATAGCGATCACAACTTAGATTCAAACTCCTAAAAAAAAAATTAATAGATACTTGTGTTTCTAAAATACCCGATTTCAGTAAAGCTCAGTTCATAGGACTACGTCAGGAGCTTCAGCTTACAGATTGGGAGGCAAAATTAAACGAAAGACCTGTAGATCAGATGTGGGAAATATTTCAAAATACGCTCACTAAGATGATTCATACTTACATTCCTTTTAAGGACAGACGTCCCCCAAATCAGGCTCGCTCAAAGTGGCTCGATAAAGAAATTTAAAAAAGTATTGCTAAAAAGAGACAGGCTTATAAGAAATATAAGTGCTCGGTGCAACTAATGACTATGAAAGTTATGTATAAATACAGAGAGATTTGAAAAAGACAATAAATAAAAGACGAAAACGACGATACGAAATGAACATCGCTGATAAATCCAAAGAGAATCCCAAAGAATTCTATAGTTACATTAGAGATAAAAAGGTTGTTAGGAATCACATTGGTCCACTATTATCTGCTGACGGTCAACTTGAATATTCAAATGAAGGAATATGTAATATTATAAACAATTATTCTAGCTCGGTATTCGTAAACGAAACACCTCAAAGTGAACTCCAAACGAAACCTGTGAAAAGTCTAGGTGTATAGATAAACTCAAAGTTAATAAAACACCAGGGCCTGACGGTTGGCATCCAAGAATCTTAAAGAAAATGAAAAATGAGATAGTTGTTCCGTTACTCCCATATTTAAAGGAGGTGAAGAAAAAGAAACCAAATAACTATAGGCCTATAAGTTTGACTTCAATCGTAAGAAAAATAATGGAAACTATCATCAGAGATGCTATCGAACATCATTTAGAAAGTAACCGTTTGATAAATGATAGCCAGCATGGTTTCAGACGGAAACGTTCTTGCGTGACTAACTTACTCGAATTCTACAACACAGTTATCTCAAATTATGACAAAAGAAACAATATAGATTTAATATATCTAGACTTTGCAAAAGCTTTTGATACCGTCCCACACGAAAGACTACTTACTGAATTAGCTTCGCACGGAATAAGTGGTGGCCTATTAAGTTGGACTAGTAATTGGTTGAATGGTCGAAAACAGAGAGTTGTTTTAAATGGAAAAACTTCTAGATGGAAAAATGTTACAAGTGGAGTTCCTCAGGGTTCCGTTCTCGGGCCACTTCTATTCATAGTATATATAAATGATATAGACCATGGACTAAAATCTACTGTTTCCAAATTTGATGATGATACAAAACTGTGCGGAATGGAAAATGACCACTTAAACCAATTAGATATTCAAGAAGATTTAGATAAATTACAGCAATGGTCTGAAAAATGGCCAATGAAATTTAACACGAGTAAATGCAAGGTAATGCATATAGGTAAAAATAACAGTAAGTACGATTACAAGTTATTCGGAAATTCGTTAACAAAAGTGGATAGTGAAAAAGATCTCGGCGTAATTATCAGTAACGATCTCAAATCAAACAAGCAGTGTATTTCAGCCTCTGAGAAAGCAAGTAAGATTCTAGGGCTGATTGCGCGATCTTTTGATTTCAAAAGTCCATCACTCATTAACAAGCCATATAAATCGTTAGTTCGTCCACATTTGGAATATGCTGTTTCCGTATGGTCACCATATCTCATTAAAGACATTGACAGACTGGAAAAAGTACAACGGCGAGACACAAAAATAAATCATACGAAAATCGATTAAAACATATGAATCTGTTTTCCCTAAAAAAACGTAGACTCAGAGGTGACTTGATACAGGCCTTTAAAATTCTAAAGGGAATTGGCAACATCAAAAGTGACCAAATTTTTACACTGAATGAGAATCCGACAAGAAACAATGGCCTCAAACTGTCCGGAAATAAATTCAGTTTGGAAGTAGGTAGAAACAACTTCGCCAACCGTGTAGTTAATGAATGGAATAAACTTCCTGCACAGGCAGTGCGATATAGTTCATTTCGAAGCTTTAAGAATCATTTAGATAAACACCTAAGCAAGATGCTGTATGGATTATAATTTATTTTATATTATTTATTTTTGTTTTGTTATCATTTGTCTGTTTGATTTTTTTATTATTAGTTATATGTTAATCTATTATTATTTAATATCTACACCTGTTTGTTTATTATTTAACTATACCTATGCACTTATTTATGTATTTTATTTGTTATTTACATTATTATAGTTTTTATTTATTAATTTATTGTTATTATGACTTTTTTTTTGCATCCGACCTAGATATGGAACAAAAGGTCTCCTGTCGGCATGCTCCGCTTTTGTAATACTTTTGTAATCCTTTGAAGACAGTTTCAATATTTCATGCATCCCCATACATAAAGTCCTACAGTTTGTTTTTGGTGGCTAAAGATCTGTATTAGGGCTTGGCAAATTTACGTGTATCATATTACTAATTAAAATGCTAAATATAAATGAAAATCTGTATAGCTACCAAAAAATACCAGGAGATAACTTTTTGAAAAAGTAAAATATCGTGGCTCTCATACTTACTGTGAGATCGCTGGTCAGGCCTCCTAGCCACCACTCCTCTGTTTAACACATTGCCATCTTACATAATATTTTCTTTTATCTTTTAACATACATGTAACCATTGTAACACAATTTGACTCCACCCCTATTTGTATTTATTACCTCCATGGTAACATGAACATGTAGGCCTATACTTCTCAGAGCCTTGGAATAAACTGAAATGGTAGCTACTGACCTTTCTTTTATATGATACTGGATGAAGAAGTTTGGATAATATGCAGGTAAAAACGTTCGCAAAAGGTTAATTACATTTATGAAGTGTAAGTTTGCTAATTGCTATAAATTATAAAAATATCTCATCTATAAAGTTCAAATAGATGTTTTTAAATAAACTGTGCTATAAAAACCTACAATTCACATATACAAATGATTCTAAAATTATTCAAAACATTTATCCACTCATGATAATCTCACCTCAAAGTTTAAACAATGAAAAAACATTTGGTTGAACAAACTTTATAAAAACCATCAAAGCGCAATCAGGAGTCCCTCAAACTTGAATCAAAAGAAAAACATTTCTTTAATAAAATAGAATCAATTAGGAATTCTTCAAAGGAAATAATATTACCCCCAAAACAAACTGTTATCATTATCTTTAATCAAAAGTTTTCTGTTACTAATGCTAATTAATGCACACTATCTCACATAAGATCCTCAAAGAATTGTAATATTTTTCAAAACTACTCAGTCAAAACTAATCGTATTCTATTCTATGTTACCTTGACTTTCAAATAAAACGATACAGTAATTAAGAGAAAACAAAATTGAAATCAAAATCCCCCCCCAAAAAAAAATCCCAATAAGAATAAAATTCTAATCCCACAAAAAATCATATAGATTTGGATAAGAATGTCATCAGGGTATGTGAGAATTTTAGGGTGTGAGATTTTTAGGGTGTGAGCATTTGTCCATTTTCTAATTAAGGCTGTGAGCATTTGTCCATTTTTCAATTAAGGCTGTGAGCATTTGTCCGAGCCCCATAGACCTCCTAACCTCAGCATTGAGCAGACTGACCCCCTGAATCATGAAATTCGCAGGGCATCCCAGTATAAAAACGTTGTGACCATGGAAGATTTTAATTATAGAAACATTGACTGGGAATTTTTAGTAGATCAGGAAGCGAAATTTTTCATAGATGTGGTGCAGGATAACTTCCTAAAAACAAATAATCACCGATCCTACGAGGGGGAGAGAATACTCTGGACTTACTCTTGACTAATAATGAGCACCTAACAAATAACGTAAAGTGGGAAATAGGCTCTAGCGATCATCAAGAAATAAGATATATTATTTGGGTAGAATTAAAAAGGACGAATAGCGTTCAAGTACCAGACTTCAGGAGAGCTAATTTTGACCAGACGAGAAACTATACGAGGCATTTGATCATTTACGGTACCGACCCAGGGGGCTGTGACGGGATCAGGTATACGGTCACTCCGGACGTCAATAGCACGGTCACTAGTCGGGTCACGGGGGGTGTGCGTACCTTGGGCTAGGGCACTTCTGGGCACGGGGTCAACAGCCAGGTCAGCGATTTGGACGAAATGTATAGTAACCTAACGGATTCATTTTTAAATGCAAACAAATAAATTTATTTCCCTCAAGTCAATACGAAAGAATGGCAATGCTCCCAAATGGATGACGGACAGGTTGAAACTTGAGATCGGAATGAAAAGAGGACTTTACATAAGAATAAAAAACGGGGAGACACGTTGGTAAGTCCAAGTTCCTCTACTGTACGCGAAGTGCTCTGTGTCAAGT
>NC_134818.1:42989404-42991904 GCF_046742065.1 Oratosquilla oratoria
TCTGTACTTCATTATCTTCATTACACGCAGTTTCTATGAAGATGTCATCAATTGAAAAAACTAAAATCTACTACCACTACATTCATGACATATTCATAGAAACAATATAGACAATAAGACCACCTTCAGACACAAAGAGAATGTCTTAAAGAAAATACAAAAAGTAGGACTGGCAATCTCTCTCTCTCTCTCTCTCACACACACACACACACACACACACACACACACACACACACACACACACACACACACACACACACACACACACACACACACACACACACACACACACACACACACACACACACACACACACACACACACACACACACACACACACACACCTCTCATGGCGCTGTGGTTAGAGCTCTGGCCTGCCACTACGGAGGTCCGGGTTCGACTCTCGCCCGGGGCTGAAATAATATCAGTATCGCAGCGCTGAGGGGTGTTACTCCAACTCTCGTGGGCGGGGAGTTGGGGGTGTGTGTGTGTGCAAGGTCATAGCATTACCCATAGATCAGACCTACGAGCTCTGAGCTCTCTTCCAGGAGGGAAATAGCTGTCGATCACGAGTCCAACACGTGATCCAAAGACCAAGTGAATACACACACACACACACACACACACACACACACACACACACACACACACATGCACACATACACACAAACACACACTCACACACACACACACACACACACACACACACACACACACACACACACACACACACACACACACACACACACACACACACACACACACACAAACACACACACACACGCACGCACACGCACACAAACACACACACACACGCGCACACAAACACACACACGCACGCACACACACACACACACACACACACACACACACACACACACACAATATATATATATATACACATAGTATATATATATATATATATATATGTATATATATATACACATAGCATATATATATATATACACATAGTATATATATATATATATATATATATATATATGTGTGTGTGTGTGTGTGTGTGTGTGTGTGTGTGTATGTATGTGTGTGTGTGTGTGTGTGTGTGTGTGTGTGTGTGTGTGTGTGTGTGTGTGTGTGTGTGTGTGTGTGTGTGTGTATGTGTGTGTGTGTGTGTGTGTGTGTGTGTGTGTGTGTGTGTGTGTGTGTGTGTGTGTGTGTGTGTGTGTGAGGCAGAGGGGAAAACACACAAATAGTGTGCTTCTTCAGAAAAAAATATTACACAACAGGAAATACTGGTAATAAATGCAAAAAAATGTGGTGGTAATGAACTATTGCCAGTATTTTCTGTTGTGTAATATTCTTTCTGAAGAAGCACTATAGTGCGAAACTAGTTAAAGAATAAACTCTCGTTCTATTTGTGTGTTTTCCCCTCTGCCTCTCTCACAACCTGTCAAGATGTCGTCACATATATATATTGAAGTATGGAAGACAAATGAGTGGAAGGGTGGTGAGTTAAACACAGAGAACAGTTGGAGTTTTATTCATTGACGTTTCGTCCTTACCAGGACATTCTCAAAGTACATACATTTTCAGAAAATTAACAGCTTATATAACCCATCCTTGCCGAGTTCCCCTCCCTCTATCATCCGTCCTCTACCCTTTTTCATGTGACTCCGACCATGTCACTTCTCCCTCCGTCCTCAATTGTCCTTTTTACCTCCTTGATAATCAGAGTACTTACCGCTCTTGCTAATTTTATAAACCCTTCCCTATGGTTGATGCAGGGGTGGGAAGTAATGTAGGCTGCCTCCACTATTTTTCTTTTCTTTTTCTCTAGACCTTTGTGGAGCACCTCTATCTTGTTCCAATCTGGAAGATGACCACATTGGTCTAAATGAACTACTAGCGAGTTGGAGGTTCTGTGAGCTCTGACGTCATTTTTGTGCTCATATGTCCGTAGCTCCACTGATCTTCCCGTCTCTCCATAATATCCTAACGGACAACCACCACATGGTATATTGTAAATTGCGCCCTTCTCTACATCCTTTTCTGATTTATTTCTATTCTTGACAACTTCTCCTAATTTTGTGCCCGTGGAGAAAGCAACGCTCACACCCGCTTTTGTGAGAATATGTCCCAACTCCTCCGCGTACTTCGAGTTGGGGACGGACAAAAACCCCGCCCTGCCTTCTCCGGACCAGTCGTCCTTCTTCCTTCTCATTATTACCGTTGCTTTCTTCCTCAATCTGTGCAGTAGTCCTTCCGGGTATCTGAGTTTAGTGAATACTTTGAAAATATATTTGATTTCATCCTCTAAAAATTCTTCGCTACAAATACGGTACGCCCTTAAGAAAAATCCTATAACCACTCCGTTTTTAATTTTGTTGCTATGCGCTGAGTAGAAATGAATCACATCGTCTTTATTGGTGCTTTTTCTGTAGACAGAGAATTATATCTTACTACCTCTCCTCCAAATCACCGTATCCAAGAAAGCTAGTCTGTTACCCGTCTCGTGTTCGATAGTAAACTGGATGTTTGG
>NC_134818.1:42996904-43026904 GCF_046742065.1 Oratosquilla oratoria
AACAAGGAGAAGAGAAAAAAAAAAAAGGAAATAGGAAGGAGAGAGGGGAAGCTGGGTTGACTTAGTGACAAGGTGGTAGATGACAGACCGTAGTTGACAATCAAGCGATTTCACTCAGCTTAGGTGGTCAAAGAGGCCTGAGAGAGGAAATGGGGATATCGGGAAAGAAAAGATAAGACTTAAGGGCAAAGACTTCTCCCCCCCCCCCTTTTTTTTTTATTCTTGGGAACGATGAACTTAAGTGTGCAAAGCCTAAAGGGAACTCAAATTCATCCGGCTGCCCCCGGGGAACCCTTGCAAAATGACTAATTGCTGGCTACCTGTTTATACTTTCATTCATTAACCATATACATCTCGTTTCCTAACCACCCGTCCTGACCTCGACTGATCCAAGAAGCTATTCACCATAGCCGTCTCTGGAGACAGATGTCGCATCACCTTCGTCGAGCCATGGAAACTGAGCCCCTCGCTGCCAACTTCCACCATTTCTGCGTCACTCCTGAGGTAAGAAAGATTTTTGATCCCTTCATTGTCTCAAAGTACTCTGGCAGGAACTATGCAATTCTATTTTGTAAAATGCCAAAATTAATTGAGAGCCCGTTCAGAATTGGATGCTGCTTGTTGGAACATCTCCAGTTGAACATTTGTAGAGTCATACTGGTAATCGGAGAGAAGCCATGAAGAAATGATATTTCATACAGTAATCTTCCCGTTAAGGATATATTTGCAAGTTTCAAATAAAAAGGAAATTAAAGCTATAGGACGGTAGCTGCAGTGCTAAAAGCGGTCACCTTTGGATTATAATGAATGTAGGCATAATTCCAACATTAAGGGTGGGAACAAGTTCATTCATACCCAAAGACTTCTTGGTGTAAAGATCAAATAGGGATATATATATATATATATATATATATATATATATATATATATATATATATATATATATATATATCAAGTTCATTCATACCCAAAGACTTCTTGGTGTAAAGATCAAATAGGGATATATATATATATATGTATATATATATATATATATATATATATATATATATATGTATATATATATGTATGTATACATATATATATTTATATTATATATATGTATATATATATAATATATATATATATAATATATATATATATATATATATATATATATATATATATATATATAATACATATTGGAAGAAATTTGGATGGAAGGCATAAGTGAGAAGGAGAATTAGCAAAAGAAATAATACCAAAGTCGTCCAGTCTAGTAGAGTTTTTAACGAATTTCAAAAAAATTATCATGTTTTTCAGGAGAACAGGCATGAAAATTAACGTCATTGAAAAAAAGTCATAGATAAAGATGTGTCGCGGGAAGAATTAGAGGACCCCAGGTTTTAATACTCCTTATAAAAAAAAATTGGACTTGAAAAAGGATATATTTTCCATGACTCTAAACAAAAATAGGTAATTTATACTTCTCAAGAGTTTGAAAGATGCGCTATCTCGAATATCATAAAAATAAATGTGTTTGTTTTTTCTTGGATTAAGGATTAGAAAATGTGTGCACAGTACGAGCAATGTCCCCACTCCCGGAACTGCATTTGTGGTACATTCTCCCCCCTCACTGAGGATTCCGAGTTGAAATATATGAGTTATTTTGGTTGAATATGATTAAGTTTCTCTTAAAGATTAGAAGTGTTTATAGCATTGGAACAATCTCATGTTCACATACTTATACCGAAATTTTGGGAGTAAAAATTGCCATTGAATATTAATGTAGTCTTTAACACACAATATAATCAATTCGATCAATGTATATGATGTTTTTAATTTTTTCTTGGAGAAAAAGTAATCAATCATTTATGGGAACTTTTGTGAATAAACTGACACTGTCGAAACTAACCAATATAAACTTACAATTTGGTTGAATATGATAACGTTTATCTAAAAGATCAATTTTTTTTATAACATGGGAAGATGAGATTGTTTCCATGTTATAATGTATAGAATAACATTGGTATATGAATAACCAGGCAACCATTAGTTATTTAGGCTTCACTTGACAACATGAACCAAAATATGACAACACACAACACATAGATATAAGAATGTCACACGAGATGCACATATATATTATATACATATGTGTGTGTGTGTGTGTGTGTGTCTGTGTATATATATATATATTTACACACACACACACACACACACACACACACACACACACACACACACACACACACACACACACACACACACACACACACGCACACACACATACACACACACGCACACACAAACACACACGTGTGTGTGTGTGTGCGGATGCGTTGAAAGTGAGCAAGATCTCAATACTTAAAAAAACAAAAAACAAAAAAAAAAGAGGGTCCTTTCCTCAGACCGGAATTTTAAGTAACTAGTAACCTCACTAAGTGTAATGTGCAATCTGTCATTCGGACTTCTGCCGGGCTACGGCCCTTTATCATCGACCAATGGGAAGGCGGAGCGGAATAGGGCGTGTGGTGACGTCACCCATGATGGGCCCGGTCGGAAAACTAGCAAGTGCCTACAACATGCTCCAAGTATGCAAAATATTATAACTAGGTAATATTACAGATGTGGCGCACGTAATAATGATATATGTATATATATGTATATATATATATATATATATATATATATATGTATATATATATATATATATATATATTGTATATTTAGGCAGCAGGTTTTCCTGTAGACAGGTTTCATTGAAGAAAATAGCAATTGATGCATTGATGATCTTCTTGTGTAGAGTTTCAATATGTCTAACTATAGACTTGGCTTCAGGATGTAAGTTTGCTATCGCTGGTCCAAAGGACATGATTCAAACTCAAAAGGGAGAGGAGTAGCGTTTTACTGGAGCTTGATGTTTCGTACACTGTGTACATTTTCAAAAGCAATGACAAAGGTCAGAATACATAGACTTATATACTAAAAGAGAGGATCATAGTGAACATAAAGAGAACCAATAGGAAATTGTGGTGTGAGGGAACCTATGGGAGAACAGAACGCCGTATATGGGCCAGCCAATCAGGGGCTTGGAACGATGCGTCAGAGAGTAGGGGTCATCAGTCGCGTATTAGACTTCGGGCGAAGCACATCTCTCCTAGCGGAAGGTATGACCATGAATCCCTGTGACTGAAGGTTCATGGTGGGCATCTTGTCTCGTATGAGGAGGGCCTCGAGGATCTGTAGCCGTCTTGTATCTTGGGCCTGTCCTATGATTTTAGTGTTTTCAGCCATGGTCTGTCTGGTAAGAGTAGTGTTGTGGTGAGATTCTGTGTGTGTCTTAGGTGTACCATTTTGTAAGTGTAATGTAATTCATCTTGAGAGTTTAATTGTGCAGTATCCTATGTATGAAGAATGAAGGGACTCACAGTCCCCTTGTTTACAAGATAATTCATACACTAGGTGACTGCGTTGCAACTCAGAAGGAGCGGGGGAAGGGTTATTCTTTAGTAGGAAATTCGAAGTTTTCTTGTTTTTGTAGTAGATGACGAAGTCCACCCGGTCGACAGGATTGGCAGGTTTGACATGACGTTTGATGATTTGCCTGATGATTTTCTCTTCAGTTTTGTACTCTGTAGTCATGTGGGATTTGTAGAATAATTTGATGTTTTCGCCTGAATTGGGGAGGACTGGAGCTTGGTCGTACCGTTTGTTGATTTGCCTTTTGATGACCTTGGAAATGTCTTGGTTGGAATAGCCATTATTTACTAAGACTTGTATGGCTCTTTCAATTTCTAGATTAGTACTTTTCCAACTGATGGTGGAGTCTTTAAAGCATCGGGGGCACTCGCTTTTCCTATTAAGACATAGGCCCGGGTTGGTGGGTTTGGTGTATACGGAAGTACATCAAGGAAAGGAAGTTTACCGTCGGCACTGGACTCGATTGTAAAATTGATCCCAGAAACTGCTTGCAATTTTTCTCTGAGGGGGATGAGGTCTTCTTCCTTTGCCACTTTCACAAAGAGTTCGTCGATGTATCTAGCGTAAATAGCAGGTTTCTCTATAATACGGAAAACTTCACGTGTGTATATATATATATATATATATATATATAAATGTGTGTGTGTGTGTGTGTGTGTGTGTGTGTGTGTGTGTGTGTGTGTGTGTGTGTGTGTGTGTGTGTGTGTGTGTGTGTGTGTGTGTGTGTGTGTGTGTGTGTGTGTGTGTGTGTGTGTGTGTGTGTGTGTGTGTGTGTGTGTGTGTGTGTGTGTGTGTGTGTGTGTGTGTGTGTGTGAGAGAGAGTGAGAGAGAGAGAGAGAGAGAGAGAGAGAGAGAGAGAGAGATTAACCATGGTCTTGGATAACGTGTTCGACTCGTGATCGACAGCTATTTATCTCCCGGAAGAGAGCTCAAAGCATATATATGACCGATTTATGGGTAATGCTGTGACCTTACACGCACGCGCACACACACACACACACACACACACACACACACACACACACACACACACACACACACACACACACACACACACACACACACACACACACACACACACACACACACACACACACACACACACACAATTTCCCCCTGTCACTAGAGTTGGAGTAACGACTCGCAGCGCAGTTATACTGAAATTCTTTCAATCTTGGGCGGGATTTTATCTCGGACCGCCCCCCACCTCCCCCTCTAAGGCGAAGTGTCCAACTGCGTAGAGGGTCACGACCCTTCCAGCGTTCCCAAGCGGCCTATATTTATACCCACGTTGTCTGTACATTATTATCAATTGTGTATCATGTAGCTTTAAAATTTTGTGACTTGATTCTTGTAAACTATTCTGAAGATGGCTACCTGAATTCGAAACGTCAAACTAAATATGGAAGACTATGGAAGGCTTGTATTTGCCCACCTTCCTGAAATGAGACCTACTGTAAGAAAAATTTAAAATCTCAGTAAGAAGATTAATCAGTGCCATAATGTTGTCGTGTTTAACACAGTGCATATATATATATCTATATATATATATATACATATATATATATATATATATATATATATATATATATATGATAGCAGTGAAAAGCGCTAAGAAAATGACGGTGATGAGAGAGGAAAATTGAGGAGAAATAAGATTTAAAAAAAATAGATAGAACAGGTAAGGCACCTAGGATAGATGGGTGTCATGCAGAGAGGCTGAAGAAAGGAGGTACAGTAATAGTGGACTGGCTGGTGAGGTTGTTTAATGTGTGTCTAAGGGAAGGTAGGCCTGAAGATTGGAGGAGTGGCTGTATAGTTCCACTTTACAAAAGAAAAGGGGACAATTGTGAGTGTATTAGTTTTAGGGGAATCAGTTTGTTGAGTGTAGTAGGGAAGTCTTATGGGAGGGTTTTAACTAAAAGGATTAGGAGAAGTACAGAGGGAGTTAATGGTGAGGAACTGTGTGGGTTAAGGAAAGATAGGGGTTGAGTGGATCAGATTTTTCTGGTAAGGCAAATATGTGAAAAAAATAAGGAAAAGGTATGGATTATTATTATTATATATATTTTTTTTTTTTTGGGGGGGGGCTTTGTGGATTTGGAAAAGGCTTATGACAGGGTAGATAGGAAGGTAATGTGGGAGGTTTTACAGATATATGGGATTAGGGAAAGCTACTAAGGGCAGTCAAAAGTTTTTACGAGAGTAGGAGAGCCTATGTTAGAATGGAGAGTGGAGAGAGAGAGTAGTTTGAAGTAATGATAGGACTGTGTCAAGTATGTGTCATGCCGCAATGGCTGTTCAATGTGTACATGGATGGAGTAGTGCGTGAGGTAAAGGCAAGGGTAATGATTAGGAGATTGGAGATGGTTAAGAAAAAATGGAGAGAAATGGGAAGTGACCTAGTTCTTGTTTACTGAAGACACTGCGCTTGAGGCAGGATTAGAGGAAGGATTAAGGGAGTTAGTGACAGATCGGGAAGGTATGCAATTGGAGAAAGTTTATTGTAAATGTGGGTAAAATTAAGGTGATGAGATATACAAGGGTAGAGGGTGGCAGTAAGTTGGAAGTAAGCCTAAAAGGAGAGAGGCTGGAGGAAATGGGTAGGTTTAGGTATTTGGGGTCACGTGTGGCAGGAAAGGGAGGAGTGGAGGTAAAATGTAGACTGAGAGAAGCAAGTAAATGCCTTCGGGGATTAAAAAGTGTTATGAGAAATGGGCAACTGGAAATGGATGCAAAGAGGAGATTGTATGAAGGGGTGGTTGTGCTGATGGCATTGTAAAGGGGCAGAGAATTGGGATTTTAGGGAGACAGAGATGAAAAGTTTAGATGTTTTTAAAATTAAATGTCTTAGAAGTATGGTAAGGGTTACTAGGATGGATTGACTGAGAAATGAGGGGATAAGGAGGAGAGCGGGAATGGAAAAGGAGATGACAGATAGAGCTGATGAAAGATTGAGATGATTTGGACACATGGAAAGAATGAGTGATGAAAGATTGGTAAAAGAGGTGTGGAAAGCGTAGGTGGAGGAAGTGAACTTGAGAGGGGATGACCGAGGATGAGATGGATGTGGAGTGAAAGGGCGCTGAACAAGAAGGGAATGTCTGTTGATCAAGGAAGGGAGAAGGAAGGAGATGGGAATTACTGAAGAGTGTGTATGGATTATACTGTTTTGTAAAGAAGAGGGGGTGAGACATGGTGGGTAGGGGGTGTTTATGTATGAATGATATTTTGACGCAACCCGAAGGGATTTCTTCCTGCCTTCTCTTTTTCTGCATGGGGAGACGGAGAGGTGGGGGGTTCGCTAATTAAGTGAAGCATCCTACTATGGATGTACTGTATTCTGCTGCATTGCGTTTGACCCAGGGGAGTTCGTGGATGCAGAGATGATCAGTCATCCATGATGAGTTGAGATGGGAGGGGTGGAGGAAGAGAGTGAAGTAGGTGGGAATAGGCGTGTGCCCCTGACTTGACTACCTCCCTTGTAAGTGGAAAAAACTCTCGGTATAATTATATATATATATATATATATATATATATATATATATATATATATATATATATATATATACATATATATATATATATATATATATATATATATATATATATATATATATATGAGAGAAAGAATAAAAGGTGGGAAAGAGTAAAAGAGGATGGGTTGGGAATAAATTTATAGCCCAACTAGCCCAACTGTTACGAATACCATGGCCTCCTTCAGTGGACTTCAGAATCATCTGAAGTAGACTATAGTGGTGGCAATGTTAGTACAATTTTTTTTTCCCAACCTATCTTCATTTACCCTTCCCCACCTTATACTCTCTCATTTCTCTTAAATACCTTAAATACTTTATATATAAATATATATATATATATATATATATATATATATATATATATACATATATATACATATGTATATATATATATATATATATATATATATATATATATATATTGATAAGTATTTTAGACAAATTATTTGGATGATGGAGAACATAGACACAGGGAAGGCTGTCTATGTTCTCCATCATCCAAATATATATATATATATATACATATATATATATATATATATATATGATGTAAGCGGAATAGGAAACACAGGAGTCTTGGTCTTGAGTTTATTCCTGACTAGTTTCGCAGGTATGCTTTTTCAAAGCATACCTGCGAAACTAGTCAGGAATAAACTCAAGACCAAGACTCCTGTGTTTCCTATTCCGCTTACATCAACCTGTCAGAATGTCTCAACATATATATATATATATATATATATATATACATATACATATATATTTATATCACTAATAATAATGTAGGAGCATATTTGTATATCAGAGTACTTCAGAATCATCTGAAGACGACCATGGTGGTGTTGATGTTAGTACAACAAATTTGTTCCCAACCCAACTTCATTTGCCCTTCCCCACCTTATACTCTCTCATTTGTCTTAGATACAGAGAGATTTAAAAAAGACAATAAAAACGAAAACGACAATATGAAATGAATTTCGCTGATCAATCCAAAGATAACCCAAAATAATTCAATAGTTACATTAGAGATAAAAAAAAAGTTATTAGGAATCACATTGGTACACTATTATCTGCTGACGGTAAACAATTAATTTAGCTCAGTATTTGTAAACGAAACACCTCAAATTGAACTGCAAACTGAAACCTGTGAAAAGTCTAGGGTGAATTTACTCACTACGGTAAATATAACAAAAGAAAAAAATAAAAGGTATAGAGAAAAACTCAAAGTTAATAAAACGGAATGGCCTGATGGTTGGTATTCAAGATTCTTAAAAGAAATAAATGAGATTGTTGTTCCATTAGAAATTATTTTCAAAAATACATCATATCCGGAGATGTCACAAGAGAACGGAAGCTAGCTAGCGTTACTCCCATATTAAAAAAGATGACTAAAAGAAACCAAATAACTACAGGCCTATAAGTTTTACTTCAATCTTAGGAAAATTTATGCAAACTTTCATCAGAGATGCTATCGAACATCATTTAGAAAGTAACCGTTTGATAAATGATAGCCAACATGGTTTCAGACGGAAACGTTCTTGCGTGATTAACTTGAATTTTACAACATGAGTATGTCGAATTATGACAAAAGAAACAATATAGATTTAATATATTTAGACTTTTCAAAAGCTTTTGATACTATCCCCCACGAAAGGCTACTTACTATAATAGCTTCACACGGAATAAGTGATAGCCTATTAAGTTGGACTAGTAATTGGTTGAATGACCGAAAATAGAGAGTCGTTTTAAATGGAAAAACTTCTAGATAAAAATTTTTACGAGTGGAGCTCCTCAGGGTTCCGTTCTCGGGCCACTTCTATTCATAGTATATCTAAATGATACAGACCACGGACTAAAATTGTTTCCAAATTTGCTGATGATACAAAACTGCGGAATGACAAATGATCACTTAGACCAATTAGATATTCAAGAAGTTTTAGATGAATTACAGCAATGGTCTGAAAAATGGCTAATGAAATTTAACACAAGTAAATGCAAGGTAATGCAAATAGGTAAAAATAATAGTATGTACGATTACAAGTTATTCGGAAATTCGTTAACAAAAGTGGATAGTGAAAAGGATCTCGGCGTAATTATCAGTAACGATCTCAAATCATCTAGGCAGAGTATTTCTGTCTCTGAGAAAGCAAATAAGATTCTAGGATTGCGCGATCTTTTGACTTCAAAAGTCCATCACTCATTAACAAGCTATATAAATCGTTAGTTCGTCCATATTTGGAATATGCTGTTTCCGTATGGTCACCGAATCTCATTAAAAACATTGACAGATTGAAAAAGTACAACAGCGAGCCACAAAATTGATTCCAAATATAACAAAAATAAATCATACGAAAATCGACACATATGAATCTGTTTTCCCTAAAAAGGCGTAGACTCAGAGGTGACTTGATGCAGGTCTTTAAGATCCTAAAGGAAATTGATAACATCAAAAGTGACCAAATTTTCACAATTAATGAGAATCCGACAAGAAACAATGGCCTCAAACTGTCTGGAAATATATTTAATTTGGAAGTGGGTAGAAAAAACTTCGCCAACCGTGTAGTTAATGAATGGAATAAACTTCCTGCAGAGGCAGTGCAATGTAGTTCAGTTCGAAGCTTTAAGAATCGTTTAGATAAGCACATAAGCAAGATGTTGTAATGACTGTCATTTATTTTATATCATTTGTTTATTTGTGTTGTTATCATTTGTCTGTTTGTTTATTATTATTTGCTTGATTCTCATTTATTGTAAGTTATATGTGAATTTATTATTGTTTACTATTTACCTGTTTGTTTATTATTTAACTATACCTATGTATTAATTTCATTATTTACGTGGATGTAGTACAGATGAGAGTAAAAGGGAAGAGATAGGCAGTATGCGAGAAGAAAGATGGATGTGCTGGCTTTGAGTGAAACTAAAATGTATGGAAAGGGGAACTGTGAGTTTGGGAATGTAGCTGGGAGGTACTCAGGAGTGAAGATGGGACGAGGTAGAGAAAGGGTGGCTATACTAGAAAGTGAAGAGATAAATAAGAATGTAGTGGAATGGAAGGAAGTTTCATCAAGGTTGATGTGGATGAAGGTGAAGCTAGGAAGGGAGATGTGGGTTTTTGTAAGTGCGTATGGGCCTGGTAGTGTGAAGAGTGTATAGGAAAGGGAGGCTTATTGGGTAGATATAAATGAGTGCATAGAGGGATTAGGGAGAAATGTCAATGTAGTTGTATTGGAAGACCTTAATGCTAGGGTAGGAAACGAACCAATAGACGGAGTGATTGGGAAGTATGGAGTTCCAGATAAAAATCGTAGTGGAGAATTGATGGTGGAGATATGTCTTGAAAGAGAGTTGATGATAGTAAATACTGTGTTAGAAGAAAGTCAAGCATAAGTACTCGTGGGAGAGGTTGGTGGATAGAAGAGTGGTAGATAAAGCGTTAATGGGCTATATAGTGGTGACCAGGAGTATGGTAGAAGAAGTTAAGGATGTATATGTTCTAAGGGGAGAGAGTGGGGGAATATCAGATCATTTTCTGGTGGAAGGTAAATTGGGAGGGGAGAATAGGTAGAGAAAGAAGAGAAGGCAGTGAGAGGAAGGTGGGCAGAGTATTTTAGGAAGTTGCTAAATGTGAAGGAGGATAGGGAGGGTTTCACCACCCCTTGTCACCACTGTCACTTAAATTTGACTTGTAATATCACTCGTCTCAAGGCCCCTTGCCTTCTTTTTCCTGTAGTCTCACTATTTTCTAGGCCCCGTGCCTAGTTCTCTCGTCCTTTGGGTTAATAAAAGGGTGGTGAATTTTCTTTCTTCTTTCACTGTAATTTCACCTTCTGCTTACACTCGGGATCTCTTTCTCTCGTCTCTACATCGTCTCCTGATCCTCTCTCGATCCTCTCTCCACACCCTCTCAGACGAGATCCCGTATCCTACGCTAAGCTACCTTCGTCTGACGTCACTAATTTTTCTAATCCAATCTCCGGTGACTTCTGAAGTAAATGTCACTCCTTATGGGCGTGACTTTGAATTCATGCACCAATAGTTTTTTCCTCCTTCTCCACCTTGCACCAAACCGGAAAGCCATTACAATGCCACTAGCGATATTGTTTACCTCAGCATTAGTCAAACGAAGCTAGCCTGCGCTTACAGAGTTTGATTACATCATCGATTATAAAACAGTCACCACCGTCGGTGTGTTTACATAGACATAGCGTCACCTCATGTTTTCAAAACAACAGGCGAGCAGGCGGGCTCATTTCCATTCGTACAACTACCGGCCTCTTACAGGGCTCGGCAGCTACCCTTGGTCGTCCCGACCAATTTCTTATTTCCCTCTTACAGGGCTTGCTAATATATTTCTAGAATAAGCTAATCTACCCTTGCGTAATTGTTAATCTACCCTCCAAAATACATCATTCATGCAATAAATTGGGAATAATACATAAACATAATAACTATAAATGTGAATAACATGCATCTCAATATATATAAGGCATTGAATTAAGCGGTTACATGGTTGATTTGCTTTGACAGAGCCAATCTCCGGAATACAACAAAGGCAATCAGTGCTGCCACTAACACTGAAAGTAAGGGTATGATAAGGATTGGTAGTATATGTAAATCATTTGAGGGAGATCTTGACAATGGTCTTCTCTTAATTTTCAAGGGAGGAGAGTTTTCAGGCAATGTGAAGTTGAAGGTTGAAATGTAGGTGTCATCGGTTAAATGCATTGTATTAAGGGTATTAGAAATGGTGGAAATAGTGTCTGCATGCAATTCGCAGTTATCTTGAATAGAGACAAGACCTTCAACCAAATCCAATTTAGGACTCAACCCGGGACAATTTATTGATACCTTTGTCTTGTTAGGGAAAAACAGGTAATGAGATCCTTGTATGTTACAATGAGGGATCTGGTCTACCAAAATTCGTTGGTAATGACAATTGTTCATAACAGACATATTCCTAACCAGAGAGTTCATGTGAAGCTTCTCGGAACACAAAAGAGATCATGCTTTCTCTTAGATTGTTTACAGAAAGGATGTAATTGATTATAAAATTCACTATGAGCACTATCTTTCAATTTTGAATGGTTTATCATCTTTTCAAAGATAATAGCAATTAATTTACAAAACACACTAATCTAGAGTTTGAGTGTCTCTTCTTGTTCAATATTATTTCCAACACACTTCATTTTCAAAGACAGTCTTATTACTTTAAAATGGTCACAATACTCATGTGTGTACTCAGATGAGAGGTCCTTAAGTCCTTAAGATTCCAAGTCTGACCACAGCAGATCCTAGGTTTTAGGTTTCACGTATCTGCTTGACACCAAGTTCCAGTTGTTTAGGTCTCCCATCCCAAATACAATACAAATGGTCAATACTATCTGTAAAATACATCAAGATTAATATTCAACTCTTGAAAAATATCATTATAATATTCTCCATATTCTCCAGGGTTATTAATATTTATGCACAAAGTATTACTATAATCATCTTCATAGATCTGCAAGCTAATTTTCCTTATGTCATCTAAATGTCCTATCAATTCTTCTCTTGATTCTAAATGTTTAAGTTTAAACTTGTTTCCACCTGCAGAATCAATTACCCTATATGGACCAGTGTACCTTGGTGAAAGTTTATTATTGGGTGAGGTTACTTTGACCATTACTAATTCTCCAATTTTCAATTCTAGTTTATGAGCTATTTTGTGTTGTTGTTCCCTCATCTCTTGTGAATACACCTGCATATGTTTCCTAACTCTTTGGTGAATACTTTGAAGAGTATTTATCCTATTGGATATATAATCATCCATATTATATATGGGTTTTTGCTCTGCAGTCAACATTTCATATGGCAGAGTTTTGTCCTCCCCAAAAATTATAAAATGAGGTGTATCCCCAGTTGCTACATTAATTTGATTGTTCAGGGTACACTTAACACAAGGAATCCAAGTATCCCAAGTTACACTATGAGGACTTATTAGGGTTCTAAGACATATAATTATTTTTGTTTAACCTTTCTACTACTCCATTACTTTGGGGATGGTTAACGAGTATATTGACTTTCTTGATGTGGAATACATTACATAGATTTTCCAAGATTTTGTTATTAAATTCAGTCCCATTATCTGAAACTAGGATGTTAGGTGTAGTAAAATTACAGATTATCTGATCATAGATTACGGAAGCAATAGTTTCAGCTTTCTTATTGATTATGGGTTGCAATATACAAAATCTTGAAAAATAATCAATAGCAACAAATAGGTATTTAAAGCCGTTCTCGGACATTGGTAATTCCAATGTATCCATGTGAACTCTTTCCCAAGGTTTCTGTGGAATGGGATAGGTGAGTATAGGAGCAGGTTTTGGTGTATTTCCCTTCACCTTTACACATTTTACACACTTTTCTATATAATCATATATAGTTTTCTTCATACCTAGCCAAAAGTACTTAAGTTGTGCCTGTCTATAAGTTTTATCCTTTCCAGGATGTGAACTACAATCACTATCATGAAGTAACTTCAATATCTCATTTACCAGAGTTTGTGGTATAACCAACTGATTTACTTGACCTCTAGAAATATCTTTCCCATTTACAAATGTTTTCCTATACAAAATTCCATTAATCAAATGAAATTCCTCTATCTTATACCCCTTTGGTAGCTTTGGAGGATCTCCTCTTGGGTTCATCAAATGCTTGATTATTGAATCACATGTCTCATCATCTCTGTTCTCTTATTAGCATTTCTTCATCTAAAGTTACTAATTCTTCTATACTACAAACAAAATTAATCAACCCAGTCCCAGTCATTGGTTGACTAATGTTTCTAGAAAGTGGATCTGCTACATTCCTTCTACCCGGAATATAATTAAATTGAACTTCATAGCACTGAAGTATCGCAAACCATCTAGCAAGTCTGCCTCTAAGATTCTTATGCTTAAATAAGTTCTGAATAGCTGTGTGATCAGTCCAAACTCTGATGGGATACCCTAGTATCATATCCCTAAAACTTTCTAAAGAATAAATTACTGCTAAAGTTTCTCTTTCAGTTATAGAATAGTTTCTCTCCGCACTATTACAAAGTCTGGATGTGTAAGCTATGGGTTTCAAAGTTCCATTTCTCTCTTGCATTAGTATGCCTCCTAACCCTATGTCAGACGCATCAGTACAAAGAATAAATTCTTTATCATAGTCGGGGAAAATTAAAATAGGTGAACTCGTGAGTTTATCTTTCAACTTGTCAAAAGCTTGCTGTTGCGCAGGTCCCCACATGAACTTTGAGTCCTTTCTCAACAAAGAACTTAGTGGATTAGCAATGTCAACATAACTTTGAATGAATTTTCTATAATATCATGTTAATCCCAAAAAGCTCCTAACCTTGTCTACATTGGTCGGAACTGGAAAATTCTTGACAGCGTCAACCTTTGAATTTACTGTACTCAGCCCGTGTCTGTCTATCTTATGTCCTAAGTAAATGACACTGTCTTGCAAGAACTTACATTTTTCAAGTTTTACTTTTAACCCAGCTTCTCCTAGTCTTGAGAATATCAAATCTAATTTCTTAAAGTGCTCCACTGCAGTCTGAGAAACTATTAAAATGTCATCTAGAAATACACTGGCAGTGTTTCCTAACAATCCATCTAGAATAGTATTCATTAATCTCATGTAAGTTAATGGACTATTACATAACCCAAATGGCATTCTCTTGAACTCATAATGTCCTGTTGTAGTAGAAAATGTTGTGAACTCTCTTGAATCTTCATGCAATTCTATTTGCCAAAAAGCTGATTTGATATCTATAGTACTAAAATATCTATTCTCAGTTCCCAAACTTCTCAAAATGTCACCGATAATGGGTAATGGTAACCTGTCACGAATGGTGTGCTTATTCAGTTCCCTGTAATCAATAACTGGTCGCATAGTCCCATCAGACTTTGGTACTAAGATCAACGGAAAATTCCACTCACTTTTACTATGTTCAATAATATCCTGTGATAACATTTCAGTGATGAGTTTATCTACTACAGCTAATTTAGAGTGAGGAACTCTGTAGGCTGGTATGTAGATAGGTTGTGTTCCTGGTTTTAACTTAATGTGATGTTTTAGAACAGTTGTTTTGCCTAAGGCGTCCCCCGGCAAAGCAATTGCTTTTTTATGTTTCATAAGCAAAGCAAATAAAGCTTCATCCAACTCAGGGCAATTAGTTGATTGTAATAATTCTTTATATCTATTTCTTAAGTCTATGCCTTCTTGTACTGAACAAATTGATGAAGTTGGTAATTCTATCTCCTCACTATTCTCATTTAAAATCTTAATAGGTTTAGTACACACCTGAATACATCCTATTTGTGTACCTTTCTTTAAAACTATCTCTTTATTCATAGTATTAATTACTAATACTTCTACTCTGTTCTTATTTGTCTTATAAATCCCTGAGTCCCACTTCAATCCTTTAATTTTAACTGATTCTGGGACTGTAATTACTTCAGAGTCTACATTGATTCCTTTCAAACACACTTCAACCTTATTAATTGACATGGGATGTAACAATGTCGACCTTGTTAATCAAGGCATCTGTGGTTGATAATTTAGTAATCTCTGGGATTTCCTGAACTTCTGAGTTGGGTTCACAAATTGTTTTACTTTCTGTAGGGTTGGACCGCTCGGCCTCGCTATCTAGGATAGAAATGTTATCTAAGGATTCATTGATTCCTGTCACTGGTCTTAAGTCTGGTTGATTTAAGAATGGGATTAACTGTGACTTCACTAAAATTCCTAAGTCAGCAGGACAAATTACCATGTTTTCTTTTCTCATAGTTGCAAATCCTATCAATAAATCTCCTGGAAAAACAGACTCTTCTACCACTATCACTGGGATGTACAATTGTTCATTTGTATACAAGGCAACTTCTAGCTCAATCTTACCTAATGTTTTTAACTGATTTCCAGTTACACCTTGCAATGTGTAACGGATTGGTTCCAACATTTTCACTCCTGGGTTCAACTTTACTAGTAATTACATTAACTACAGACCCTGTATCAATAAAAATTTGAATAGGCTTATTGAACACTTTACCCGCAATGAGAGGTCCTACAGAAGTTTTACCAACAGTAATTATCAGTTTGTCAGTTTCTTTCATCTCCCTTGCATTCCCATATTTAACACAATACCGCCTATCGGTATATATATGGGGAGGTCTGAAATGGTTTATTCTGTGTCTGGGGGTTTTCCTCTTAGCCCTGGGGGTACCCGAAAATTCCGGCATTCATGAGTTCTGTGTCCGATTATATTATGGTAAATACAGAATGGAGGGTTCCTACATTGATACTCATTGTGACCTTCGTATTTGCAATTTCTGCAAATAATCCCATAATAACATTCTTGTGCCTTGTGTCCCCATGCATTACAATTAAAACATAGGATTCTGGCATCCCTATCCCTAGATGGACTTCTAGCATGCCGCCTATGTCCTACTTCTGTTTTCTTAAACTCTCTAGAGTTCCTATATTGGCTTTGTTGATTTATAGGCATTACATATGGGTTTATTGTTCTGGTCTCACTGTATCCTTGAAGAAGATAATCTACTTCTCCTAAACAGATATTTGATTTTAAATCTTTGTACAGCCTTTCTGCTGTTAAGTCATCAGAATTCTTTGCCAATAAGCTAAATGTAATCAATTTGATTACCTGTGAGATTTTCATCTTCTCACTAGATCTTTCTATCCAGTCTGAATCTTTCAAGATAGAATTCATGTCTTTTGACCATCTATCTAATCTAGCTAAGTACTCTGTGTCAGTTTCACTTGTCCTAACTTCCTTAATCATTTTTACCAATGATCTAATAGGATCCTAATCACATTTGGACATGAAATGTTTAAGAAAGGCTTTCTTGTAGTTATCATATTGATTAATTTCTTCCATTTGCTGAAAGTTAATGACAAACCTCGCCCTTCCATGCTCTGGATCTATATTCTCCTTGAGAATCTCAATCTTACGATTCTCATTGGTAATGTTTTTACTAACTATAAGAGTGTCAATGAGGTTCATGAACTTGTTTACACCATATGTGTTAGACTCTCCTGTGAATTTTGGAATATTTGTATTTGATGTGTGAATTTCGTGTCTCAACACGTTAGAATTCTGAGGGGTACTCATACTTATTACTAATACCTTGCTTTAGCCTGGCTGCTTGCGATGTCGCTTCGTGATGTCAATGTCTGGTTTGACGTCCTTCTACGGTCTTGTCATTCGTCAACGACGTTGTTCCTCCTCCATCACACACTCTGCCTTGAAGACCGCCTTGTAGATGATGATCACCTTGAAGAATCTTGAAGAATGCTTGTTCCCAACGTAGCAGTTACTTGAAGTTGTAGATTTCTCTCGTAGTCGTCTTGGTTGTCTTGTTCCCGTAGACTTCTTGCGCCACTTCTCTTCGGAGGTGTTTAACACCCAGTTCGTCGCACCGCTGTTCACCACTTTCACCACCCCATGTCACCACTGTCACTTAAATTTGACTTGTAATATCACTCGTCTCAAGGCCCCTTGCCTTCTTTTTCCTGTAGTCTCACTATTTTCTAGGCCCCGTGCCTAGTTCTCTCGTCCTTTGGGTTAATAAAAGGGTGGTGAATTTTCTTTCTTCTTTCACTGTAATTTCACCTTCTGCTTACACTCGGGATCTCTTTCTCTCGTCTCTACATCGTCTCCTGATCCTCTCTCGATCCTCTCTCCACACCCTCTCAGACGAGATCCCGTATCCTACGCTAAGCTACCTTCGTCTGACGTCACTAATTTTTCTAATCCAATCTCCGGTGACTTCTGAAGTAAATGTCACTCCTTATGGGCGTGACTTTGAATTCATGCACCAATAGTTTTTTCCTCCTTCTCCACCTTGCACCAAACCGGAAAGCCATTACAATGCCACTAGCGATATTGTTTACCTCAGCATTAGTCAAACGAAGCTAGCCTGCGCTTACAGAGTTTGATTACATCATCGATTATAAAACAGTCACCACCGTCGGTGTGTTTACATAGACATAGCGTCACCTCATGTTTTCAAAACAACAGGCGAGCAGGCGGGCTCATTTCCATTCGTACAACTACCGGCCTCTTACAGAGGGAAAGGTAGTTGCGGTGGGAAGTGCTAAGAAAATGAGAGTGATGAGTGAGAAAAATTAAAGAGAAATAGGGAAAGATGAAGTGAAAGCAGCTGTTAAGATGATGAGAGCAGGTAAGTCACCTGGTCTGGATGGATACCATGCAAAATGTCTGAAGAAAGGAGGTACAGTTATGGTGGACTGGCTGGTGAAGTTATTTAATGTTTGTATAAGAGAGGGTAGAGTGACGAAGAACTAGAGAAATGACTCTATAGTTCCCCTTGAGAGGATTAGGAGAGGAACAGAGAGAGTAATTGATGAGGAACAGTGTGGGTTTAGGACAGGTAGGGGTTGTGTAGATCAGATTTTTGTGGTAAGACAGATATGTGATGAAGCTATAGGAAAGGGGAAGGATATTTTTAGGGTTTTTATGGATCTGGAAAAGGCTTACGACAGGGTAGACAGGAAGGCCATCGTTGCGTTGGTGTTCATAGGTGTAATTGAGGGTTGAATGTTTCTTGAACGTGTGTGAGAGTTGAGTTACTGATTGGGAATCTTTTGCGCTAATAAAGATGTCGTCAACATACCGGGCATAGATGCAGGGCTTCATGTCAGGATGGTCGTTGAAGATTTTCTCCAAGAACTTCTTGAAATCTGCACGATGGAAGCACCCTTCTACGGTCCAGATGGGAAAATGCGCGTACAGGTAGACGGCGTGGCAATGGGATCCCCCCTTTGACAAACTCTTCGCCAACTTCTATATGGGATCCATCGAAGAGAAAATCTTCAACGACCATCCTGACATGAAGCCCTGCATCTACGCCCGGTATGTTGACGACATCTTTATTAGTGCAAAAGATTCCCAATCAGTAACTCAACTCTCACACACGTTCAAGAAACATTCAACCCTCAATTACACCTATGAACACCAACGCAACGATGGCACCCTCCCCTTCTTAGATGTACTAGTAGGCACAGCTTCAGATCGATTCACGACTGAAATCTACGTCAAAGTCACTAACCTCGGTTTCTGTCTTAACGGCAGTAGCGAATGCCCAGAACGCTACAAACAAAGCGTCATCCGATCACTAGTGAACCGAGCCTTCTCCCACAGCAGTACATGGAAAACTACGAATAACGAACTCCAACGTATAACAACACTACTCGTCAACAACGGCTATCCACAACACTCCATCGAATCCATCATCAAAAACAAGATGAACTCCTTTGCCGCCCAACCAACACCCACAAACACCAATATAACAACACTGGACCTGTACTACAAAGGACATATGAACACCGGCTACAAAGAAGACGAAAGAACACTTCGAAATATTATCACACTTACCATTCGACCCATCAACCCAGACACTAAGATACGCCTACTCGTATACTACAAAACCTTCAAAACACACACCCTGGTTATGAAGAACAACAGCCAGCCCCCCAACCCTCCTCTACAAGAAGTCAACGTCGTGTATACCGTAAGTTTGATTGCCCTGTCGGTGATTGTCGGCACCGCACCTCCTCATACATTGGCATGACTTCTATGACCCTCTCCAAAAGACTCGCATACCACCTCTAGAATGGCGCCATCAAAACACACATGACAAAAAACCACAAAACCACCATCACCAGACAAACACTAAAATAATCTACAAAGCTCACGACCCCCTTCGCCTTAAGATGGCCGAAGCAGTGAACATATACATCGAGAAACCTCACATTAAGAATGACAGCGCACTTACAGGATGGAGCGATACGCCGCCATAACGACAGGACACATGGGCAAACACTGAGTAGAAAAATGATGGAAGAAAATACAGTAATTCTACACAATGAACATGACACCAGGAGATTACGAATGACGGAAGCTGTGTATATTCACAAATTAAAACCTGCCATCAACATTTAACAAATGCCCGTTTCCATTCTTCCTTCAGCTAGAAACTCACAAGCAACACACGGAGCGCCACAAGGACTTAGACAGACAGCACCCCACGGAGCGCCACCTTCCACACAAAGGTCACCTCCCCCAGTGCCAACATAAGCCAAATATAATCACCATTTCAACATAACACATCTATACTTACACTCCTGAAGATGGCCGAGTGAAGGCCGAAAGACGTCTCCAGTTATTATGGATTTTAGAAACTTACTTAGTACCCTCGCCTACGAAGATCAGAACACCGTTAGAAAATTTGAAAAAGCAAACTGCAAACTGAATAATGCTGTAACTGCTGTCGACTTCAACAGAACACACACACACCCACACCCACCCACCCACACACACACCCACACACACACACACACACACACACACACACACACACACACACACACACACACACACACACATATATATATATATATATATATATATATATATATATATATATATATATACATATATATATATATGTATATACATATATATATTTATATATATATATGTATGCAAGCAATCACATCACCGTGATACAAAAATGCAAAATAACCACAGGAGAAAAGAAACTTGTAGACAGTAAGTACTTTCGTATAGTACATCTTCAGACTAAATGACAGAGATACAGAGTTGGGTTTAAATATAAGTATCAGGTGCAACCATAGGGGGGAAGGGGGGAGACAATACAATGTGAGGAGGGGGGATGACCTTACCCCTATCGACCTGACCAACACATAAGGCTCAATCTGGCGGAAAGATCTCGGTGACCATTTGGGTTACCAATTTATCACAATAAAAATGACCATAGCTTAAGTTTATATTTTTGTCAAACGTGCCTGATATTAAGCAGGATTCTATTATATTTCTTTCTTGTAGGCTTTTTCCTTTAGCTAAAATTGTTGCCTTAGACCAATCAATATAATGGTTGTATAATGCTTTATGTTGGAATAACGCATTATTTTCCTGGGCAGATCTCACACTATATTTATGTTGGGAAATCCTTGTTTCCAAGTTTTTCCCAGTTTGTCTAATATAAAATTTATTACAATCTTGGCAAGGAATTCTATAGACCACACCATTGTTGTTAGGAGGGCTGTTCTTAATTAAAGTTTTCTTAATGGTGTGGTCATATTTAAAAGCTACTTTGATATCCAATTTTTTTAGTAGGTTAAAAATACTAAGAAATATTTCATGAAAAGGAAGAACAAGTGTATTAAGATGTTTATAGTTTCCTTGTTCTTGATTGCAAGTTTTGTGAAAGCGTTTCTTGGCGGTGTTGTGACATTGATTAAGAATATGAGTAGGATATTTTAACTTTTCCCCAATATTCCGGATAGTTCTAAATTCATCATCAATAAATTCAGGATCTGAAATCCTGTAAGCTCTTAAGTACATGGAAATAAAAACTTATCTTTTTACATTGATATGGTGATTGGAATAAAAATGAACTTAGGAAAGAATATTGGTAGGTTTTCTATAGACTTTTGTTTTCAGAGTACCATTATCTCTAATTATTTCAACATCTAAAAAGGGCAAACGGTTGTTATTTTCTATCTCAAGAGTGAAGTTAATGGAGGGTACCAGTGAATTTAGATTAACAAGGAAATCATCAATAGATAGGTTATTAGGCCAGAAACACAAAACATCGTCTACATATCTGAACCAAATAACTTTTTCATCTTTAATAGTTGGTAATAAATATTTTTCAAAATATTCCATGTAGATGTTAGCTAAAACCGGTGAAAGAGGATTTCCCATAGCCATCCCGAAAGTCTGTGTGTAATATTTTCCCTCGAAGACAAAAGAAGAATTATTTACACACAGACTTATTAGTTTTATATATATATATATATATATATATATATATATATATATACATATATATACAAATATATATATATATATACATATATATATATATATATTTATATATATATATATATATATATATATATATATATATATATATATAAGGACTACTATTACACAGGACGTGCGCACCCATGTTCCTGACTCCGCTAGCGGAGGCCATTGCTTTCTTTGTAACCTGACATTTTATATTGGGCAAATATATCAAAACTAGAAAGCTAACATTATATATAGGACAAAAGTATCAACTATTGACTCATTCAATGCAGTACAAGTTAATATAAAATTTTATAGTGAAATAAGAAACTATTTTTAAGGCACTGTTATGCTTTGAAATGCCAATTTTAGCCGGACTTAACAGGTACTATTGTATGAGGTTAGTGGACACCAGGGTTGGCGATTTTTTTTTTCTTTTTAGAAAATATAGAAAATACATGTAGTATATATCACATGCCACTCAGAACCCCACCAGAAAATGCAACATTTGGCCGAATCTGTACTTCATCTATTAAGAGAAATACATTCTTCTGCTGCAGTCTTCACTTTGGCAAATGTTTCCCTCATCACCTGATCCTTGTCAATAGATGAAGTGATGTACTGTAGCTTGCGTTTGCTTGGCAGCACCAAAAAGTCTCTGAGCTGTTCATAACTACACTTGGGGCATAATTCAAGAGCAAAACAATAATCATTCATGGAAAACTGTTTCTGTGATCAAAGTTCCAACTGACGTGTCAAAAATACTAGCTTCTCATTCCCGGTGTTTACACAGGCTGACGTGTGGGTTTGAAGAAGAGTGACAATAATCTCAAACCATTGTTGGGATGAAGTGTTTTACCCAGTGGTACACTAATGCCCTTCTTGAATGCACGACAGATCAGTGGGCTACACAACGTGGGCGTGTTTTCGACAATCACAGACAGTCTACACTCGCTGAAATTTTCTGTCATGAACAGACACATTAACCTTTCTTCCAATCTTGAAATAATAAAGTTTTTGTACTGCTTCTGTAGGTCATGTTCAGGTCTAAAAGCATCAAATGAAGTAATCGTATCTTTCTGAAGAAAATGCCTCAGTTGCTTGTCTTCGGCCTTCGCCGGGCGAGGTACAGGTTTTGAAGATGGCAGACATGAAGCAGGCACATTGAAGACACTGGGAGGGATCGCAGGTCGCGTAGAACCACCAGGCATATTGATAGAAGGCGTTTTGGGACCCCAGTATTTCTCACAAATGAAAAATTTGTCAGAATCAACAACAAAGTTCTTACGTGGTGGCAGCACATCAATCCACTTCTGTCTTTCATAACGGTCTTTTGGCAGTCGAAACACTCGGCACCTGTTATCCTTGTTATAATTACCGTTGCAGTTCACAACACCACACTTATTTGGCATTTTGAATACACAAAATCAGCAAGAACCTATGTAAACAAATACATTCCACTTCTAAATGCAGCCACGTGGGAAAGACGGAGTAACACAACTTTAACACCTCCATTGCTAGTAGCACACTGGACCAGTGTTGCCACTCTGGAAAATTAAAAAAACCTAGACAGCTTGCCAAAAGCTACTACATTAAACAAAAAACTACTAGATTCGAATTATATTACACAATATACACATGAAAACATTTTGAAGTTAGAAAACTGTATACATCAAACTAATTACCACTGCCTGTAATGGTGCAATAATCCAAACTTTCACAACCAATCACTAGTTAGTCAAGTAGACAAGTATGAGCTGAACTCGTCACTTGTATGCAGGAAAGACTGTTGTCGCATTGCTCTTTACGATTCTGCATCTTAAAAATTTGCACGAACTAATGATTCGGATAATACAAACCTCAACCGTCCTGCAACCATCTATATACTAATGCAACCAATCAATCGCGCAAATAAGTAAATAACAAGTGCGACAATTTGACTGACAATTTCTATGGAATTCGTATGATGATATACATTCAATTCATAGTAACTGTACGTGTGAATGTGTTATAGCTAATTTTCAAAACCTCTCAATGACAAATCATGCTTTCGTGGAATAATTCGATAAGTATTAGACAGAAATGATGCAGAAAAATAACATTTTGCGAAAACAGATACAAACTTCGACGCGAGCGCGACAGCCTGCTATATTTTGTACTTTGTAGGATGGTTGCGTGATTAGTAGGCATGGTTGCCAATTTAATACTTTTGGTGCCAGATCTGACACTATTTTTCTGTGTTTGGCTCAAACTTTTTCAATCTAGCATCTATCTCCAAGAATTTGGCTCCGTAATGCAAAATTAAACGTTTTTTTTAGGATCTTCAAAATATACTAGATTCTTTATATTCATGGCGAAAAACCACTAGACTACTAGATTGAGGCAAATAATAATAGATCTAGTGAGAAAACACTAGGAGTGGCAACCCTGTACTGGACTGGCCTTCGGTAGTGGACCCAATGATCTGGGTGCGCACCTCCTGTGTAAAAGTAGTCCTTGATATATATGTATATGTATATGTATAAATATATGTATATGTATATATATATATATACATATATATATATATATATATATATATACATGTATATATATATATGTGTGTATATATATATATATATATATATATATATATATACAGTATATATGAATATATGCTAATAAGAACACGGGTACGTATGTTCACTTATGCAAAGTAGACCACTTGGAAAAAGAAACTAACGAAGCAGAGCGCTTTCGTATATTACATCTTCAGTGCAAAAAGATGTAATATACGAAAGCGCTCTGCTTCGTTAGTTTCTTTTTCCAAGTGGTCTACTTTGCATATGTATGTATGTATGTATGTATGTATGTATGTATATATGTATGTACGTTTCGCACCCTGTCCGGGGTTCGTCTTCAAGGTGATTCTGGATTCCGGATTCCAAGGAAAGACCACCTCGCTTGCGCGGGATCGGGTTTTGTGGGAGGGGAAGAATGTCTGTAGGAAAATGAAAAGATAGTAGTGTATAAAAGAGGGCTATTGCCACCGGGCGAATTGCGAGCGATTAGGGGCTTATTTGTTGTCGTGGCTTAGGAGAACTGGGCTAGGAACTTGGGCGGCGGCGCCAATGCCGGGAGGAAGAGCAAATTATATCACCAACGAAAGTTTGGAAAATGGTAGGAGACGTAGTAGGAGAGAAAGGGGGAAAACGGAAAAATCTTTAGTGGGAGGTAAACTGAAATGAGAAGATGTAGTATAAGAGAAAGTGAGAAAGGAAACGAATTTTAGTCGAAGAAAAAGGAAGTGTATATGTTTGTGCGTGGGATGCGGCTATGTTCGTGAGAGGTGTGTGTGTGTAATTTACGGTTAGTGAGTAGATTTCACTTCCCGCGTGTAGAGGGCGTTCCTGATTAGCCCCAGGTAAGGCATGAGAATTCCTGTTTTACCCCAGGTTGGGTTTGAGTAGCCAATAGTAGCGATATTATTATTATTATTATTCACATTATTACCATTACTATTATTATTATTACATTATTGCGGCTATCACCAGTCAAGCTGGTGAAGGGGTGTGTTACTTGTAGGTACGGTTATACACGTCTTATTGTGTACACCGCACGTGGGACGGGCGCTGCTGACAGATAGTCTGTACGGTGTGGTCTAGGTGTAATATGTTGTATCAGATGTTTGTGTTTGGCGTGCAGTTTTTCTAGGTGTCTTGAGTGAAGTTTGTGTTTGTGTTGGTTGAGTGGACGGATGTTGGAAATTTGGTGTAGAGACTCAGTGGTTCTGAAGTCGCTCCATCGCGAGCCCGTGATGAACTGGACAGCGGCATTCTAAACCTTCTGATGCTCGTAGTTATTAGTGGCACATGTCAGCTGGCTTAGTCCCGGGGACTGGCACAGAATCGGTCTGACGAGGGCTAGGTACAATCGACGTTTGGTTCTCAGTGTTGCAGTTTTGAAGCGTCTGAGCTTACCCAGCACAGCCCTAGCCCTCGCTCCCTGCTATGCGGAAGTATGGGGTCCAGGTAAGGCCACTATCAAGTGTGCTACCCAGCACACGGGTATGGTACTTCGCTGGGATGTTTGTGTTGTTTATTTTAAGAGGAGTGTTTGTGATTGTTCTGTTGGTTCGTTTGCAGCAGAAGTATACAGCATTGCATTTCGACGCGTTGGTCTTAATGCGCCACTGCTGCTCCCACGCGTGTGCCCCGTCTAGGATGTTTTGCATTACGTGTAACGCTCCCTGCAGCGTTTTGTGTCTGCTTATGTGGTTAGTGTCGTCCGCATACGAAAGAGTTAGAGCCTGGTTGCGAGGATAAGCTGGCTCTGGCAGGTCATTCGTATATAGATTGTACAGAGTGGGGGCAAGGACTGACCCTTGCGGTACTCCAGCCTTCGGCACAAAAGGTTGGGACAGACAGCCCCGCCACTTTATTCTTATTGACCTGTCGTCCAGGTAGTTGCAGAGCAACCTTGTGAACGGCAGGGCAAAGTCGAAGTTGTGGTACAATTTGTACTTAAGGCCTTCATGCCAGACAGTATCGAATGCCTTCTCCACATCCTTACAAACCAAAATGGCCTTACCAGGGCGACCGTCTGGCGGTCTTTGAACCCATTGAGTGATTATGGATATTACGTCGTCTGCACCGCGCCCCGGCCGAAAACCAAACTGGCAGTCCCTCAGCACATTCTCCGTCTCTAGGTACACGGTCAGGCGGCGGCATAAGACGTGCTCAAACACCTTTCCAAAGTACTCCAGAAGGGAGATGGGCCGGTATGAAAGGGGGGCGGAGGCGGGTTTCTGGGGTTTAGGAATGAGGATGGTATGGGAGGCCTTGAATAGTTGTGGGAAGTACCCAGAGGCTAGTGAGCTATTATATAGTGTCGTCATGTGTGAGATTATGTTGTCTGGCATACGTTTGAGTATGTGTGCATCGATGCCTGAGGGGCCAGGGGATTTTAGTTTTAATGCCGAGATAACCCCCTTTACCTCCTCCAAAATGATGGGGCAGATAAGGGGATCATCTTCATCTAACTGAGAGAGATCAACAGTCTCGTCGGGAATGAGGTCACTACAGCTGTTCATGAAGGAGTTAACACTGTGCAAGGTGCTAAAGCAATGTGGTCCTTGCACAGGATGGGGTTTAAAGACCTCACTCCATGCTGACGCCAGAAGGTCAGCTTGGTGTTGGGGGGAGTGTGCAGAGTGGTTAAGATGGTTGATGACCTTGGGTGGAGGCACAGAGCACTCCTCCAGCTCACGTTTGAGGGTCCTCCAGAACTTGGAAGGGTCCGTCTCACAGGCGCCGGAGAGCGAGGCCATCAGTTGCTCCTCCTCTCGATGTGAATCGATGTAGAGGGACTTCCTCAGGCTACTCTGTAGCCAGTGCATGTCTCGTAGGATGGCGACACGGGACTCTAGGGGTGCTTGTAATAGATCTGTAGATCTGTTCTGTAGTGCAATGCAGTGGTAGCAATAGGAAATGTACATAAATAGGGGATACCTGGTACACTGGGACAGGTCTCCCCAGTAACCGTTATATTCCAAAGCAGGTAGAACATATAAAAAACAAGAATAAAATCTATGATACAAAATGTGTAAGACTTTCTTAAAATAAACATTCAAAGAGTTTACTATAGAATAAATAAGAAAATATAGTGAAAGTTAATTAAAACTCTACCCGCTGCACGGTTGGCCGCACCACAATGCACCCCGTGGAACAAATGTCCCGCGAAGCATCCATTGTCACAGATCAAAGAAATTGGAACAAGAAGAAGAATGTATAATACATCAATATAATAAACATGTAACAAAGAAGAGTTCACACTAAATTAAACAAGAAAATATAATGAAGTGTGAAAAATGCCCCCCAAGATTGGTATAAATGCTGCACGATGGGACGTGCCACAATGCACCCGATAACTAAAACTCACCACACGGAACAAATGTCCCGCGAAGCATGCACTGCCGCAGATACCAGAAATTGTAATCGTAAAGTGAACCAAAACCGTCCCTCACCGTTAATAAATTACATAAATAAAATTACATAAAAAAAAAAATGGAAATAAAAATAGAATGTTGATAATACAAAGCACACCAAGAAACACATTGCTGTCGTGTTAATACAAATAAAACAAATAAAACACACAACATAAACAAATTATGACGCTTGCTTCCTCTCCAACCTGTCCTTCGCTCCCTTATAAATTGGGTTTAAAGTGATGCATCTGTTGATACTGTTATCGTCACTAGACCAAGCTTCCAAGAATAATCTGACACTTTTTCCGCTTCCTCCGTATTTAACTTCCGCATTCTGCCAACCCATCTCGCGTCCCGTTTCCTCGCAGTATCTTGAAATAGCCGAACTCATGTCCCAACTACCGACAGCCCTCTGGTGTTCTAGCAGTCTGGTCGCTAATTTCTTACTAGTTTCCCCAACATAATGTGTATCGCAGTCCTTGCACCTAACGTCATACACCACCCCTATTCGGTCCGCTTGGCTGTCTATGTCCTTAATTTTGGTCAGGGCTCTATGTAGTGTGTTCCTAGGTTTGTGTGCTATTTCCACACCGTATTTTCTTAACAATCTGGCAGCAACCTCAGATGCCCCTTTCAAATAAGGGACCGTCACCCGCGGCGCATCTGGTCGTCTGTCGCCCATCTTACCCCACGGTTGTCGTGCCGTCCACCTTTTCACCACCGAAATCGGGTATCCGTTGTCCCTAAACACCTTCTTCAGGTGACTCCTCTCCTTCCTCTTGCTATCGTCCGTGGAACACACCTTTTCTATCCTAGACCACAGAGTCTTTACCACACTTCTTTTGTGCGTGGCCGGATGACAGCTGTCATAGTCCAGAAGCCAGTCCGTATGGGTGTCCTTTCTATAAACCCCCGTAGTCAGAGTAGACCCGCTTCTCGTCACCATGACATCCAGAAATGGCAATCTTCCGTTCTCCTCTTTCTCCATTTCGAACTGGATGGCTTCATTCTTTGTATTCACTCGCTCGAAGAAAGGTTCCACCTCTTCTCTCTTCATAATGACAAATACGTCACAACGTACCTTACCCATAATTTCAATGAAGGTGATAATCCTCCAATACCTCCTCCTCGTAGCGCTGCATGACCATTTCCGCCAAAACCACCGAAATCGGAGAGCCCATAGGTGTCCCAACCTTTTGATGAAATATTTTGTCCCTGAACTTGAAAATGCTCGAGTCCAGACACAAATCGACTAGCCCTATCAACTCCTTTGCCGTCAGTTTTGTCTTATCTAGGAATTCGCGGCTGCTCTCTACCGTTGACATAGCAGCCTGCCTTATCAGACCCTGTGGTAATGACGTGAACATAGCTTTAAGGTCAAACGACACCAAGCAATCATCCTCTCCTAAGTTAACTCCTCTAAGTCTCTCTACGAAGTCCGCCGAGTTGCTAAGCATCCTCTCTGAGCTTTCCACTAGTGGCCTCAGACGTTTGGCCAAATCCCTCGCCAAGTTGTAGGTAGGCGAGCCCCTGAAAACAATAATGGGCCTTAGGGGTACCCCTTCTTTGTGCACCTTAGGAAGTCCATAAAACTTGGGGATCGTGGAGTCTTCCGGTCTCATCCTGGCCCATTCCCGCTCCGTAATTAACCTCGCCTCTTTTAATTTCTTTAATTCTCCCTCCACTTTCCTCTGTAACCTAGCAGTGGGGTCTACTGGTACCACTTCGTAAGTATTCTTGTCCTGAAGTAGTGTCGCCTTCATAGTCGCCCTTGTCCATAACCACCGTCGATCTGCCTTTGTCACTCGACGGTATCACTATGGACCGATCTCGTCTCAAGCCTGTCAAAGCCTTGGTCTCCTCCGTAGTGAGATTATGACCCCGCACTGGTCTCCCCAGTGCTCCCACTATGCGCATCCTTGTGTCTTGATTGTCTTCCTCACTGCACGTCATCAAATTGTCTCCTGTTTCCACCGCAGCCAGGAATTCCTCTTCTCTCACACCTCCTTGCATGTTGAAGTTTAAACCCTTAGGCAGGACCTTGGTCTCGGGTTCACTGAGTGGTCTACTCGAGAGGTTCCTAACCCACCTTTCCGGCTCCTGCCGCCTAGTGTCTAATAAACCTGACGAATCCCGGACAGGGTTCGAAACGT
>NC_134818.1:43031904-43036904 GCF_046742065.1 Oratosquilla oratoria
ATAAGGTAAAGTGTACTCCAAAAGTAGGAGTAATAGTGTAAAGTAAGCAGAGTAAGCTTTGTGTATTTAGTATATTTAGTAACCACTTTTTTTCCGTTGGTTTATATTATCTCTTTACCGTTTGTATTATCGAAGGAGGAGCGAAATGGCTTGTGAAGGCTGTGTGTACCTGGAGGACTGTCTCAGGATGTGTGAGGAGGAAATTCGTCTTTTCATGAGTGCGCTCTGTGTGAAGAATGAATCCTCCCCTCAACCCAAAAAGCGTTCCACCTCTTCCACTTCTGCCACTGTCGTGAGCAAGTGGTACTCTGTGGGGTCCTGTTTATCGAACCCACGTTTGGTAAGTGGGTGTCTTGCGGAGTATCAGCCGGCTCTAGCCAATCGTTTTGCTCTGCTGGAAAGTGAGGTGGCTGTTCATTTTATACTAGCTCATTTTAACTAGGAGTTCTTGGTGGTGGGGGACTCCATGGTGCGAGGGAATGACGACATCCTACAGCGGAAGACTAATCGACGTTGCAAGCTTGTATGTCAACCGGGCCGTGGGATCGCCGATTGTAACCAGACCATCAGGGAGCAAAGGCGGACGAACATGGTTGAGATTGTTCATACGGGAAGTAACGATGTGGGTAGGGTTAGATCTGAGGAACTTGTTCGGAATTACAAGGTCCTCCTTCAGGAGATGAAGGAACGTGGGAGCCATCATATAGTCTGTGGGATCCTTACGAGGATCTACGCTGGCTCGTGTTGGAAAAGTAGAGCCATAGGGATCAATAAGAGGATACCATAATTGTGCAAGCAAATAGGATACCACTTTCTTGATCCTTGGTATCTCTTTTCCAGTCGTCATGACTTTATGCTTCTGATGAGATCCACCTTACTCGCAGAGGCAAAGATATTCTTACAAACCACATTGTGAGAGTTTTTAATGAACTAATTCCTTTTTTTTTTTTTTTGTGGTAGAAGCTCAAAGCGAAGGGGAAATAGAGTTTATTGGTGAAAACAGTTGGACATAGCAAATAATGTAGAGCAATATGTCAGTGTAGGACAAAATATTATTTTAGGGTATAATGTCGGTAGAGGACGAAATATTACATTAGGATGTAATATCAAAGGACACATCACGATGGGATGTAATGATAGTGGGGGACAAAATATCACTGTAGGATATAATGTCATTGGAGAGCAGAATATCATTTCAGGAAGTGCTGCCGGAAAAAAATGTCAACGAACGGCGGTTGGCCGGTGTGGGACGCAGTGACGTAGAGGACAAGGTGTACATAAGAGACTGAATGACCTTGAGGGACGAGATGTCAGTGATGGGGTATATGTCAATGAGGCACTGAATGTCAATGAAGGACCAAGTGTCAATATAGAGCAAGGTGCCAATAAGGAACAAAATTATAATATAAGATATGATGGTGAAACTCAAAACGTGTCAAAAAGAAATAATCAAGAGTTTCTTAAAACCATGTACTTTAATGCTCGTACCATTAAGAAGAAAATTCAAGAAATCAAGACATATGTCAAAAGTGATAATCCTCATATGATAGGAATAACCGAAACATGGTTAAATTGTGGAGAATTCGAAGCTGAATTTAATATTGCGGGATTTAAACACTTTCATCGGGATAGAAACCACAAGGAAGGTGGGGGTGTTCTGTTGTACGTTAAAAGCAATGTCCATCTCTGTGTTTTAAAGAAAATGAAACAGGATGCGGGTAGAATTAACTCAAACAAATGGACAGAAAATAAATGTAGGTGTAATATAGAGGTCAGAAACAGTATAATTAGCAGATGACAAGCTGTTGTTTCAAGAACTGTCTATTATCTGCAACCGGGACTTATTGATAATGGGTGATTTCAATTATACTGATATTGATTGGATGATCCTTGAACATGGCCATATAGGTAGTCGCTTGATAAATTTTCTCGGTGACAATTAATTAGTTCATCATGTAAAAGAGCCCACAAAATATGGAAATTTACTCGATCTATTGATCACTAGCCGCGAAAGCATGATAACCAATGCAACAGTTGGTGAAACCGTTGCAAACAGCGATCACAACTTAGGTTCAAACTGCTAAAAAGATTAGAATAGATACTTGTGTATCTAAAATACCCGATTTCAGTAAAGTTCTGTTCATAGGACTACGTCAGGATCTTCAGCTTACAGATTGGGGGGGGCAAAATTAAGCGAAAGACCTGCAGATTAGATGTTGAAAATATTTCAAAATACGCTTACTAAGATGATTCATACCTACCATTTAAGGACAGACGCCACCTAAATCAGGCTCGCCCAAAATAAATTGACAAAGAAATTGAAAATTTTCTGCTAAAAAGAGACAGGCTTATAAAAAATACAAGTGCTCGGGTGCACCTAATGACTATCAAAGTTATGTAATAATACAGAGAAATTTAAAAAAGACAACAAAAAATAAAATAAAAATACGAAATGAATATCGCTGATATATACAAAGAGAATCCTAAAGAATTCTACAGTTACATTAGATATAAAAAGGTTATTAGGATTTACATTGGCTCACTATTATCTTCTGACGGTTAACTTGGATATTCAAATGAAGGAATGTACGATATTTTAAACAAATATTTTAGTTCAGTACTCGTAAACAAAACACCTCAAAGTGAACTCCATACTGAAACCTGTGAAAAGTCTAGGGTGAACTTACTCACTACGGCAAATATGACAAAAGAAAAAATCAAAAGGTTCATGGAAAAACTCAAAGTTAATAAAACACCAGGTCCTGACATTTGGCATCCAAGAATTTTAATACAAATGAAAAATGATGTTCCATTTGAAATAATTTTCAAGAAATCCATCATATTCGAAGATATCCCAAGAAAATGGAAACTAACTAACGTTACTCCTATATTCACAAAAAGGTGAACAAATCAAATAACTACAGGCCTATAATCTTGACTTCAATCGTACTAACAATGACGGAAACTGTCGTCAGAGATGCTATCGAACATCATTTAGAAAGTAACTGTTTGATAAATGATAGCCAGCATAGATTCAGGCGGAAACGTTCCTACGTGGCTAACTTACTCGAAATCTACAACACAGTCATCTCAAATTATGACAAAAGAAGCAATGACAAACTTTGCCAAAGCTTTTGATACTGTCCTCCACGAAAGACTACTTACTAAATTAGCTTCACACGGAATAAGTGGTAGCCTATTAAGTTGGACTAGTAACTGATTGAATGATCAAAAACAGAGAGCTATTTTAAGTGGCAAAACTTTTAGGTGGAAAAATGTTACGAGTGGAGTTCCTCAAGGCTCCGTTCTTGGACCACTTCTATTCATAGCATATATAAATTATATAGACCTGGACTATTGTCTCTAAATTTGCGGTCTCCAAACTGTGCGGAATGGCAAATGATCACTTCAACCAATTAGATATTCAAGAAGATTTAGAGAAACTACAACAGTGGTCTGAAAAGTGGCTAATAACATTTAACATAAGTAAATGCAAGGTTATGCACACACGATTACAAGTTATTTGGAAATTCGTTAACAAAAGTGGATAATGAAAAGGATCTCGGCGTAATTATCAGTAACAATCTCAAATTATCTAAGCAGTGTATTTCAGCCTCTGAGAAAACAAATAAGATTCTAGGACTTTTTGCGCGATCTTTTGACCTCAAAAGTCCATCACTCATTAACAATCTATATAAATCGTTAGTTCGTCCACATTTCGAATATGCTACTTTCGTGTGTTCACCAAATCTCATTAAAGACATTGACATATTGGAAAAAGTACAACGGCGAGCTACAAAACTAATTCCAAAAATAAAAAATAAATCATACGAAAATCGGCTAAAACAAATGAATCTATTTTCCCTAAAAAAGCGTAGAATCAGAGATGATTTGGTACAGATCTTTAAAATTCTAAAGGAGATTGACTACATCAAAAATGACCAAATTTTCACATTAAATGAGAATCCGGCAAGAAATATTGGTCTCAAACTGTTAGGAAATATATTTAATTTGGAAATGTGTAAAAGCATCTTTGCCAACGGTATAGTTAATAAATGGAATAAACTTCCTGCAGAGGCAGTGCAATGTAGTTCAATTCGAAGCTTTAAGATTCGTTTAGATAAGGGGTTCTTAATTTTTTTTCTCCAATTCCCCACTTTTTAGTGAGCCAACTCTCCATTTCCCACCACGGCATTGGTCTTTGACAAATTCGATTTTAACCCATGCAGTGTTTAGTACGTAAATATATGCTTTGCTTTTTTGTTCCATTTTACGGCCCTTAATTTTTGTTTTCCCCACTTGTCAACTCCGCCATTCCCCACCAGTGGGGAATTCCCCACAGGTTAAGAACCACTGATTTAGATAAACACTTAAACAAGATGGTATAATATTGCCATTTATTTTATATTATTTGCTTGTTTCTTATTATTTGTCTGTTTATTATTATTTGCTTGATTTTCATTTATCATTTTTATCTGTCAATTTATTATTATTTACTATTTCCCTGTTTGTTTGTTATTTAATTTTACCTATTAATTTATTTTGTTTATTATTATTCATGCTGCTACAACTTTTTATTTGTTTATTTATTTATTCATCATTATTATTATTCTTCCGCATCCGACCTTGTTATAAACCAAAAGGTCTCTTGTCGGCATGCTCCTCCTTTGTAATTATTTGTAAAAATTTATATGGGTAAAAGTAAGATGATGAAATGCACAAGCAGCAAACTGGAAGTGAGTTTTAAGGGAGGGAGACTGGAGGAAGTGAATAGCTTTAGATACTTGGGTGCGAATGTGGCGGGAAAGAGAGGAGTGGAGTTGGAGGAAAATGTAGATTGAGAGAAGTAAATGCCTTGGGATATTAAGAAGTGTAATGAGAAATAGACATCTGGGAATGGATGATAAGCGGATTTTTTTTTTTTTTTTTTTTCATTATTATTAAAGGAGTGATTGTGCCGACGGCATTCTATGGGGCAGAAATATGGAACATAAGAAAAA
>NC_134818.1:43041904-43049404 GCF_046742065.1 Oratosquilla oratoria
AGAATAATAACAATAATGGTAATATGATAGTGTAATAATTATTTCGATAATGATAATGATGAAAAATCAAGTGGTGAAGAAACAAAGTAGAAATAAGGGAAGTACTGCCAAGGCTTCGAACCAAGCAATCACATAACATGTGCTGCAGTGACTTACCAACTACGCTATCAAGAGAGATATAAGTTGAGCGCAATTTTCCTTATATATTTGTATGCTCGAGTTACATACACATACACGTAAGTGTGCGTTCAACCCATCTCTATTTTGATAGTACAATTGGAAATATACGAACGCAGGAAAGTATTTGTGCAACACTGAATGGGTCCCAGGCATTAGAGATACATTTTAACAACCACAATGCACTTTAATTCTGAGCCATCAACATCGGAGAACCAATGGAGGTCGACATGCAGAAATTGAAATGCGTGTATCCTTCACCATTATTAATCATCACCCACCACGCACGTGATCCACATGCTTGCAACAGAGCGAGACTTCCTCTTGCTTACCTTGCATTTCCCACGACATGCACCCCTAACACAGCACATTTGAAGACAAACAAGTATAGATACCTAGTGTCACCAGACTAACGTATCATAAATCCTTTTATTATAACTGCCCTAGTGTATTACGCATAAACTAACATAGATATAATATACCTAACAATATCCACCAATTATACAACTAACCCTTATATATCTAAACCGTCCCCAATCCATAGATTAACGAGACTAACGCCCTTGCTTACAGCAACCCTTCTAACCCTATATATTCTATGACATCCATGTAATGTTGCCAGAGCTGGAGTAGGTGAAGAACCTACTGCCAGAGGCTGGGTAGGTCACGAACCTACCGGCCGGAGGTCAGAGCTATCGTGCCCTAGGTCAAGGCCTGGCACTTATTGTATTTAGCCCCAAAGGGCATCCGATTTGTAGTTTAATCTCAAATGTCTTCTTTAAAATAAACAACGAAAACTCCCGCTTTGGAGTCTATCTCGCCACATTAAGACTTCCCTACGTAACCATATTTTAACGGTTATTCAACCGTACGACACTGGTATACAAAGGTATACACTGGGATACAACTGGTGGCGAGCGGTGCTCCTACACCGGTTACAACTGGTGTCCAGCGGTGCTCTCACCCACACCATATATAACGGTTACTCAACCATACCATAACGGTATACACTGGTATACACCAGGTATACAACTGGTGTCCAGCGGTGCTCTCACCCACACCATATTTTAACGGTTATTCAACCGTACGACACTGGTATACAAAGGTATACACTGGGATACAACTGGTGGCGAGCGGTGCTCCTACACCGGTTACAATGCGGTACTGCCAAGGACTCGAACCCGATGTTGATGATTTAGAATTAAAGTGCATTGTGGTTGTTAAAATGTATATATATATATACATATATATATATATATATATATATGTATATATATATATGTATTCATATATATATATATATACATATATATATATGTGTGTGTGTATATATATATATGTATATATATATATATATATATATATATATATACATATTGTTACGGGACGGGCTGGTTATGTGAAGAGACGTTACGTATAACGGATAAGTGCTTAAGAACCAGCTCACTTCTAGAAGCCACTGTAGGACTGAACTATCTGGTCAGGGCCTAGATAATTCGTAAGACTAGAAGTAAAGGTAACAAAGAAGATTCCAGGAAAGGAATATTAAACTAGCGATAAAACTAGTAAACGAAATTATTAATATCATGGAAAATATTTATAGGCAATCAACACAAAAGAGAATGGGCAGTAGGGTCAATGGGACCGTTACATGATTATAAGAATATGGAAAGTATCGTTCAAATATGAAACACAAGATACGTATACAATATGGTACTATCTATGTACAAAGAGACCAGGAAACATGTATCAAAATAAGTAATAAGTACAAATATAAGTATAAAGTAATGCAATGTATATAAGACACGTAATGTAGGCAAAAAGGGTGTTCACTTACCACCAATCGTCTCATGAGTACAAACTTGTATTTTTATCAAGAGATCAATATGCGGGAAATGACAAGGTGTGAGTGATTTCCACCGCTTATATACCATTGGACCGGAAGCGGGATACTTCCGGTGAAGGGTGCGGGTGTGCGCAAAGGGGGGAGGAGGGTAAGTTAACACACGTCAACATGGGTAGTTTTAATACCCTCGACTCTCTTGAACAATCTACTTATTTAGTAACTGTCAAATCTGTGCGCTCCGAACTATTCAGGATTTCGCTTGTCTGTTTGTTCTACAAGAGTGCGCACCTTTCTCCGCACGTAGGCAAGATTACATATAGTGGACGGGCGTTACTACTTAACATTGTTACAATACATACATAGACAAGAAATATGAACATAGTTATGTAATACAAAGGAACACAATTCTATAACATAATTACACATATGACGTAATATCTAATATTACGTTACACCTCCACCGTTTGGGAAAGCTTTTCACTTTCTGTTGAAAAGCTACGTTCTAGAAAGTACGGAGTAGTTCTTCTGCGCAGGGGACAGCTTCTTGCTGTAGTAGGCGATAGCGTGAAGAACTTCATTGTGTTCTTGCAAGAGGGCGGCACCGATACTGGAGTCGCTGGCATCGACTTGCAGATGAAAGGGTCGTTGGAAATTGGGTGCCCTTAGAACGGGTGCGTTAGTGAGAAGGGACTTCAGGTTTTTGAAGGCTTTCTCACAGGCAGGAGTCCACACGAAGTCGTGGTCTTTTCTCAACAGGTCAGTCAATGGTTCTGCTACATCTTGTTTCTCAGATAAGTGTCCTATTTTTATCTGAAGATTTTGTAGTATCTGAGAGTTTTCCAAGGGAATCTCAGGAGGATTAGGCAGGTTATCAGGAGGCTCTTCCGATTCTATTGTGGTAGAGCTGTAAGCTGGAATTGGATCTCTGGAATGATAAGGTTTTAAGGTATTTATGTGACAGAGACGGGAACTCTTTCTTCTGTCTGGAGTTTTGATTATGTAGTTGAGATCACTGGCTCTGGACAAGACTTCATAGGGTCCTTTGTATTTAGCCTGCAATGGATCTCCTGGTATGGGAAGATAAAGTAACACTTGATCTCCTGGAGAGAAAGTTCTAAGTTTAGAATTTTTATCATACCGACCTTTCATTACTCGTTGAGCATTCGTCAAGTTCTCTCTTGCCAACTTCCAAGCTTCTAACAACTTCTCGGTGACCTGGGACACGTATTTCAAAGAAGGAACTGGTGGTTCTTCTTTCATCCATTGTTCATGAAGTATCTTTAGGGGGCCACGGACTTCATGACCGAAGACTAATTCTGACGGGCTGAATCCAAGGCTTTCTTGAATTGTTGTTCGGGTGGCGAACAACAAAAAGGGGAGTCCGTCTTCCCAATTTCGAGTGTTCTCAGCACAGAAGATTCTTAACATTGTCTTGGGCGTTTGGTGAAAGCGCTCTAGAGCACCTTGTGATTGAGGATGATAGGCGGAGGAAGTTACATTATTTATACCTAGTGTTACAAGAGTTTCTCTAAACTTGTTGGAAAGAAAATTACTTCCTTGATCACTTTGAATGTTCTTGGGAAATCCTACCATAGTGAAATATTTCAACATTTCTCTGATTATGTTTTGAGCTTTAATATTTTTCAAAGGAATTGCTTCTGGAAAACGAGTGCTCATACACATGATTGTGAGAATGTACTGATTTCCTTTACTAGAAAGAGGTAAAGGTCCTACACAGTCAATAAGAATTTTTTTAAATGGCTCTTCCATTACAGGAATGGGATGGAGTGGAGCTTCTACAATTTTCTGGTTGGGCTTACCTACAAGTTGACATGTATGACATGTTTTACAATATTGGGCAACATCTTTGACAACCGGGGGCCAATGGAAATGTTGGGTTATGTTGAACAAGGTCTTTCTTACCCCTAAGTGACCTGCTAAGGGAGTATCATGAGCCAATTTTAGAACATTATTCCTGAAACCAAGAGGGAGGACTATTTGATTCCTTACTTGCCATGGCTGGTCAGCGGTTGCGGTGGATGCTCTCCATTTTCGCATTAGGACTCCGTTTTCTATATAGAAACCTCGTGACATATTTTCAACTTCTTCTGGAGATGAAACAAACTCGTACAAATTTTTAAGAGAAGGATCTGACTTCTGTTCTTTGATTAATTCTGCTCTAGATAGAGAAACTGGTGAAGAAGAAGATGGGTCAGTTTGGGAGAATAGGGATTCTAAATTATAGGTCTCCTCTTCAGATTTCTTGTACTGAGATCTGGTTACAGCACAAGCGGGAAACAACTGTAAGTTATCTGAAGGTTCTACTGAGGTCTTAGGGTTATTTGTTATTAAGGGAGAAATGACTTTGCTTCCAGCGATGTCATTGGCCAACAATAAGGATATTCCTACTATGGGAAGAGAGTCTACTACTGCTACTTTAACCATTCCGGTTGTTAAATCAGACCGCAAGAAAACATTATGTAATGGACATTTTACAATTCCTCCAACTCCTTCTATCAATATATCATAACCTGTATATGACTCACCCAGATTCTGCAAGACAGAATTTAAAATCAGACTTTGCTTTGCTCCTGTGTCTCGGAGTATGGAAATAGGATATTGTTGTGAACTACTACTATGAGATATAGTTCCTGAAGATACAAATGGTTTGAAACAAGGATCATGATCTGATGAGGGTGGTTCTACATTACTTGACAATACCGGCTTCTTTGGTAGTGTATCCTGAATAGAGGATTTTGAATCATCTGATTTTATATTACTTACAAGAGTTGGTGTCTTATTGGAGAATGAGGGTGCCAGTCTCTTTCTGCAATTTGAAATGTGATGGCCAGCCTTTTTACAATATGAACAAGTTACAGGGGGATTAGTCTTAAACCTTTCCATTCTTTGCCAAGGTTGGTTTGGAGGATATTGGTTGAAATCAGACCTGTAACTGGAATGTGATGGGCTAGACTGATTTTCAAAGTGTTTCTCTGGGGACCAAGGATCAGAGTATTTTGTTGAATCTGGAATATATGACTTTGACTTTTGGGATTCCATTTGTCTTGACTTAGGTTTATGATTTAGTGTGAACTCATCAGCCAATACAGCAGCTTTAGTTAAAGTTTCGGGAACATGATCATCTATAAAAATCCTAAGATCTGTCTCTAAGGTATTCTTAAACTGCTCCAATAAAATCAACTGTTTAAGTCTATCTAAGGTGTCCGTTTCACTAGCCAAACACCACCTATTGAATAACCTCTCTTGTTGAGCCGCATATTCTACGTATGTTAACTGAGGTGTTTCCTATAATTACGGAATTTCTGTCTATAGGCCTCTGGTATTAGTTCATAAGCTTTTAAAATACAAGCTTTCATATTATCATACTCGCTTTCTGCTTCTGAAAGAGAAGTATAAATTTGCTGAGCCTTACCCTTAAATTGTGTTTGAATGATTAATGGCCAATTTTCTTTAGAGATTTGTAACTGTTGCGCCAATTTTTCCCACTGAAGAAAGAAAATTTCTGGCTCTCCTTCTGAAAATTGGGGTAAAAGTTTTACATACTTGGAAATATCTATATGACCTTCCTGAACTACGGGTTGTCTATCAACAATCTTAGCTTCTACTTCTGTCTTCTTTAATTCTAACTCTACTTGTTTCACTTTAGCTTCCTCTTCTGTAGCTTTAAATTCTGCCAATTTGATTTTAGTTTCGTCCTCTTTAGCTACTTGTTTCACTTTAGCTTCCTCTTCTCTAGCTTTAAATTCTGCCTCAATTTGCATTTGTTTCAGTTTAGTTTCCTCCTCTTTAGCTTTAAATTCTGCCTCCATTTGCATTTGTTTCAATTTAGCTTCCTCCTCAATTTCTACTCTCCTGACCTTTAATTCAATCTCCTTAATCTTAAGTTCGGTTAGTCGTGCCTCTATTTCTAACCTATTTGAAGGAATTTGTATAGCTTTAACCTCTTCTGGAGATAAGATATCATCTTCGATCAGATTTTCAACGAATTCCTGAAGAAATTTTTTCTTTCGCAAACTTGTATCAATGTCTACTCCAAAGTGCTTGCCTATTTCTATCAAAGTGTCTTTAGTTTGTTTCTTTAAGAAACTTACCTTGGGATTTTGAACGAATTCTTGAATTACATCATCCATCTCTAAAAGAATGTGTTAAATACCTGATAAAATATCCTTGGCAAGGGTCGCCACTTTGTTACGGGACGGGCTGGTTATGTGAAGAGACGTTACGTATAACGGATAAGTGCTTAAGAACCAGCTCACTTCTAGAAGCCACTGTAGGACTGAACTATCTGGTCAGGGCCTAGATAATTCGTAAGACTAGAAGTAAAGGTAACAAAGAAGATTCCAGGAAAGGAATATTAAACTAGCGATAAAACTAGTAAACGAAATTATTAATATCATGGAAAATATTTACAGGCAATCAACACAAAAGAGAATGGGCAGTAGGGTCAATGGGACCGTTACATGATTATAAGAATATGGAAAGTATCGTTCAAATATGAAACACAAGATACGTATACAATATGGTACTATCTATGTACAAAGAGATCAGGAAACATGTATCAAAATAAGTAATAAGTACAAATATAAGTATAAAGTAATGCAATGTATATAAGACACGTAATGTAGGCAAAAAGGGTGTTCACTTCCCACCAATCGTCTCATGAGTCCAAACTTGTATTTTTATCAAGAGATCAATATGCGGGAAATGACAAGGTGTGAGTGATTTCCACCGCTTATATACCATTGGACCGGAAGCGGGATACTTCCGGTGAAGGGTGCGGGTGAGCGCAAAGGGGGGAGGAGGGTAAGTTAACACACGTCAACATGGGTAGTTTTAAGACCCTCGACTCGCTTGAACAATCTACTTATTTAGTAACTGTCAAATCTGTGCGCTCCGAACTATTCAGGATTTCGCTTGTCTGTTTGTTCTACAAGAGTGCGCACCTTTCTCCGCACGTAGGCAAGATTACATATAGTGGACGGGCGTTACTACTTAACATTGTTACAATACATACATAGACAATAAATATGAACATAGTTATGTAATACAAAGGAACACAATTCTATAACATAATTACACATATGACGTAATATCTAATATTACGTTACAATATAGATATATATAGAATTTGTTTTCAAAATACTATGTTCTCTATATGAGAAATATATATATTTATATTTCCCCCATAATTCCTTTTAGATAAATCTCAGGTTGAAGAGAAATACTATCCAAAGCACTTTTGCGTTGAGTAGAACCTATTTGATATACACTCTTGTCAAATATGAATATATATTTGTTAATGCACATGGATAGAATCAAATAATATAAACATATCTATCAGGTAAAAATATACAGATAACATGAGTAAGCTTTGTAAAAACATGACTTGGCAGTACATCCATGGGCAGAGTTTGTCATGGATAGAGATAACCGGTAATCTCAATCCCTTACATTAC